>NW_026607591.1:0-102500 GCF_029499605.1 Hyla sarda | reverse complement strand
TATCAGTGAGGATGGGATATAAGGGCTGGATATAAGGTCAGGATATGAGGACGGGATATGAGGACTGGATATAAGGTCAGGATATAAGATCGGGATATCAGTGAGGATGGGATATAAGGGCTGGATATAAGGTCAGGATATGAGGACGGGATATGAGGACTGGATATAAGGTCAGGATATGAGGACGGGATATGAGGTCGGGATATCAGTGAGGATGGGATATAAGGGCTGGATATAAGGTCAGGATATGAGGACGGGATATGAGTGAGGATGGGATATAAGGGCTGGATATAAGGTCAGGATATGAAAACGGGATATGAGGACTGGATATAAGGTCAGGATATGAGGACGGGATATGAGGACTGGATATAAGGTCAGGATATGAGGACGGGATATGAGGACTGGATATAAGGTCAGGATATGAGGTCGGGTGATGAGGACGGGATATGAGGACGGCATATGAGGTCGGGATATCAGTGAGGATGGGATATAAGGGCTGGATATAAGGTCAGGATATGAGGACGGGATATGAGGACTGGATATAAGGTCAGGATATAAGATTGGGATATCAGTGAGGATGGGATATAAGGGCTGGATATGAGGATGAGATATAAGATCGGGATATCAGTGAGGATGGGATATAAGGGCTGGATATAAGGTCAGGATATGAGGATGGGATATGAGGACTGGATATAAGGTCAGGATATGAGGACGGGATATGAGGTCGGGATATCAGTGAGGATGGGATATAAGGGCTGGATATAAGGTCAGGATATGAGGACGGGATATGAGGACGGGATATGAGTGAGGATGGGATATAAGAGCTGGATATAAGGTCAGGATATGAAAATGGGATATGAGGACTGGATATAAGGTCAGGATATGAGGATGGGATATGAGGACTGGATATAAGGTCAGGATATGAGGACGGGATATGAGGACGGGATATGAGGACGGGATATGAGGTCGGGATATCAGTGAGGATGGGATATAAGGGCTGGATATAAGGTCAGGATATGAGGACGGGATATGAGGACTGGATATAAGGTCAGGATATAAGATCGGGATATCAGTGAGGATGGGATATAAGGGCTGGATATAAGGTCAGGATATGAGGACGGGATATGAGGACTGGATATAAGGTCAGGATATGAGGTCGGGATATGAGGTCGGGATATCAGTGAGGATGGGATATAAGGGCTGGATATAAGGTCAGGATATGAGGACGGGATATGAGTGAGGATGGGATATAAGGGCTGGATATAAGGTCAGGATATGAAAACGGGATATGAGGACTGGATATAAGGTCAGGATATGAGGACGGGATATGAGGACTGGATATAAGGTCAGGATATGAGGACAGGATATGAGGACTGGATATAAGGTCGGGATATGAGGTCGGGTGATGAGGACGGGATATGAGGACGGGATATGAGGACGGCATATGAGGTCGGGATATCAGTGAGGATGGGATATAAGGGCTGGATATAAGGTCAGGATATGAGGACGGGATATGAGGACTGGATATAAGGTCAGGATATAAGATCGGGATATCAGTGAGGATGGGATATAAGGGCTGGATATAAGGGCAGGATATGAGGATGGGATATAAGGGCTGGATATGAGGATGAGATATAAGATCGGGATATCAGTGAGGATGGGATATAAGGGCTGGATATAAGGTCAGGATATGAGGATGGGATATGAGGACTGGATATAAGGTCAGGATATGAGGACGGGATATGAGGTCGGGATATCAGTGAGGATGGGATATAAGGGCTGGATATAAGGTCAGGATATGAGGACGGGATATGAGGACGGGATATGAGTGAGGATGGGATATAAGAGCTGGATATAAGGTCAGGATATGAAAATGGGATATGAGGACTGGATATAAGGTCAGGATATGAGGATGGGATATGAGGACTGGATATAAGGTCAGGATATGAGGACGGGATATGAGGACGGGATATGAGGATGGGATATGAGGTCGGGATATCAGTGAGGATGGGATATAAGGGCTGGATATAAGGTCAGGATATGAGGACGGGATATGAGGACTGGATATAAGGTCAGGATATAAGATCGGGATATCAGTGAGGATGGGATATAAGGGCTGGATATAAGGTCAGGATATGAGGACGGGATATGAGGACTGGATATAAGGTCAGGATATGAGGTCGGGATATGAGGTCGGGATATCAGTGAGGATGGGATATAAGGGCTGGATATAAGGTCAGGATATGAGGACGGGATATGAGTGAGGATGGGATATAAGGGCTGGATATAAGGTCAGGATATGAAAACGGGATATGAGGACTGGATATAAGGTCAGGATATGAGGACGGGATATGAGGACTGGATATAAGGTCAGGATATGAGGACGGGATATGAGGACTGGATATAAGGTCGGGATATGAGGTCGGGTGATGAGGACGGGATATGAGGACGGGATATGAGGACGGCATATGAGGTCGGGATATCAGTGAGGATGGGATATAAGGGCTGGATATAAGGTCAGGATATGAGGACGGGATATGAGGACTGGATATAAGGTCAGGATATAAGATCGGGATATCAGTGAGGATGGGATATAAGGGCTGGATATAAGGGCAGGATATGAGGATGGGATATAAGGGCTGGATATGAGGATGAGATATAAGATCGGGATATCAGTGAGGATGGGATATAAGGGCTGGATATAAGGTCAGGATATGAGGATGGGATATGAGGACTGGATATAAGGTCAGGATATGAGGACGGGATATGAGGTCGGGATATCAGTGAGGATGGGATATAAGGGCTGGATATAAGGTCAGGATATGAGGACGGGATATGAGGACGGGATATGAGTGAGGATGGGATATAAGAGCTGGATATAAGGTCAGGATATGAAAATGGGATATGAGGACTGGATATAAGGTCAGGATATGAGGATGGGATATGAGGACTGGATATAAGGTCAGGATATGAGGTCGGGATATGAGGACGGGATATGAGGACGGGATATGAGGTCGGGATATCTGTGAGGATGGGATATAAGGGCTGGATATAAGGTCAGGATATGAGGACGGGATATGAGGACTGGATATAACGTCAGGATATAAGATCGGGATATCAGTGAGGATGGGATATAAGGGCTGGATATAAGGTCAGGATATGAGGACGGGATATGAGGACTGGATATAAGGTCAGGATATAAGATCGGGATATCAGTGAGGATGGGATATAAGGGCTGGATATAAGGTCAGGATATGAGGACGGGATATGAGGACTGGATATAAGGTCAGGATATGAGGACGGGATATGAGGTCGGGATATCAGTGAGGATGGGATATAAGGGCTGGATATAAGGTCAGGATATGAGGACGGGATATGAGTGAGGATGGGATATAAGGGCTGGATATAAGGTCAGGATATGAAAACGGGATATGAGGACTGGATATAAGGTCAGGATATGAGGACGGGATATGAGGACTGGATATAAGGTCAGGATATGAGGACGGGATATGAGGACTGGATATAAGGTCAGGATATGAGGTCGGGATATGAGGTCGGGTGATGAGGACGGGATATGAGGACGGGATATGAGGACGGCATATGAGGTCGGGATATCAGTGAGGATGGGATATAAGGGCTGGATATAAGGTCAGGATATGAGGACGGGATATGAGGACTGGATATAAGGTCAGGATATAAGATCGGGATATCAGTGAGGATGGGATATAAGGGCTGGATATAAGGGCAGGATATGAGGATGGGATATAAGGGCTGGATATGAGGATGAGATATAAGATCGGGATATCAGTGAGGATGGGATATAAGGGCTGGATATAAGGTCAGGATATGAGGACGGGATATGAGGACTGGATATAAGGTCAGGATATAAGATCGGGATATCAGTGAGGATGGGATATAAGGGCTGGATATAAGGTCAGGATATGAGGACGGGATATGAGGACTGGATATAAGGTCAGGATATGAGGACGGGATATGAGGTCGGGATATCAGTGAGGATGGGATATAAGGGCTGGATATAAGGTCAGGATATGAGGACGGGATATGAGGACGGGATATGAGTGAGGATGGGATATAAGAGCTGGATATAAGGTCAGGATATGAAAATTGTTACGCCGAGCGCTCCGGGTCCCCGTTCTTCCCCGGAGCGCTCGCCTCATTCTCGTTGCTGCAGCGCCCCGGTCAGATCCACTGACCGGGTGCGCTGCGGTACCGCCTCCAGCCGGGATGCGATTCGCGATGCGGGTGGCGCCCGCTCGCGATGCGCACCCCGGTCCCCGTACCTGACTCGCTCTCCGTCGGTCCTGTCCCGGCGCGCGCGGCTCCGCTCCCTAGGGCGCGCGCGCGCCGGGTCTCTGCGATTTAAAGGGCCAGTGCACCAATGTTGGTGCCTGGCCCAATCTTCCCAATTACCAATTAGTGTGATCACCTGTGCACTTCCCTATATTACCTCACTTCCCCTGCACTCCCTTGCCGGATCTTGTTGCATTAGTGCCTAGTGAAAGCGTTCCCTTGTCTGTTCCTAGCCCGTGTTCCTGACCTCCTGCCGTTGCCCCTGACTACGATCCTTGCCGCCTGCCCTCGACCTTCTGCTACGTCCGACCTTGCTTCTGCCTACTCCCTTGTACCTCGCCTATCTTCAGCAGTCAGAGAGGTGAGCCGTTGCTAGTGGATACGACCTGGTCACTACCGCCGCAGCAAGACCATCCCGCTTTGCGGCGGGCTCTGGTGAAAACCTGTAGTGGCTTAGAACCGGTCCACTAGCGCGGTCCTCGCCAATCCCTCTCTGGCACAGAGGATCCACCTCCTGCCAGCCGGCATCGTGACAGTAGATCCGGCCATGGATCCCGCTGAAGATCCTACACTGGTCGCCCAGCTAGCCCTAAAGATCGCCCAACGAGATCAACAGCTGGCATACTTGATCTCCGAGACACAGCGTCTTCAGTCACAGATACAGCAGCTGCAGCCGCAGACACAGCAACTTCAATCACAGCTACAGCTGCAACTACCATCTCCTCCGCCGGCTCCTGCAACTCCTCCGCAGCAACCGGCCGTTCCTAACCCCTGCTTGTCCCTGCCGGACAAATTTGATGGGGACCGCAATGATTCTGCCACAGCCACAGTCCAGTCCTTCTTCGCTGAGGTCCGTGGTGTCTTCGAGGAGCCTGCCCGAGCTTCTTCTGCCGAGATTGCCCTGCTGAACCTGGCCCAGGGTGTTTCTTCCGTTGGCGAGTACGCCATTCAGTTCCGTGCTCTTGCTTACGAGTTGTCCTGGAATAGTGAGGTTCTCTGCGCGACCTTTAAAAAAGGCCTATCCAGCAACATTAAAGATGTTCTGGCCGCACGAGAGACTCCTGCTGACCTACATGAACTCATTCATCTTGCCACTCGCATTGACATGCGTTCTTCCGGATGGCGTCTGGAGCTCCGCCTGGATATGGACTTTGTTCGCACGAAGCGTTTTTTCTCCCCGGCTCCTCTCTCCTCTGGTCCTCTGCAATCCGTTCCTGTGCTTCCCGCCGCGGAGGCTATGCAAGTTGACCGGTCTCGCTTGACACCTCAAGAGAGGACACGACGCCGCATGGAGAATCTTTGCCTGTACTATGCCGGTACCGAACACTTCCTGAAGGATTGTCCTACCCGTCCTCCCCGCCTGGAAAGACGTACGCTGACTCCGCACAAAGGTGACACAGTTCTTGATGTCAACTCTGCTTCTCCACGCCTTACTGTGCCTGTGCGGATATCTGCCTCTACCTTCTCCTTCTCTACCATGGTCTTCTTGGATTCCGGATCTGCAGGAAAAAATTTTTTGGCCTCTCTTATCAACAGGTTCTACGTCCCTGTGACCAGTCTCGCCAGACCCCTCTACATCTATTGTTTTAACAATAAAAGATTGGACTGTCTCGTGCGTTTCCGCACAGAACCCCTCCTAATGTGCATCGGACCTCATCTCGGAAAAATTAAGTTTTTTTTCCTCAGGTTCTTTGGCCCCAAGAAGAGGGGGAGACCCAAGGGGGGGGGGTACTGTTACGCCGAGCGCTCCGGGTCCCCGTTCTTCCCCGGAGCGCTCGCCTCATTCTCGTTGCTGCAGCGCCCCGGTCAGATCCACTGACCGGGTGCGCTGCGGTACCGCCTCCAGCCGGGATGCGATTCGCGATGCGGGTGGCGCCCGCTCGCGATGCGCACCCCGGTCCCCGTACCTGACTCGCTCTCCGTCGGTCCTGTCCCGGCGCGCGCGGCTCCGCTCCCTAGGGCGCGCGCACGCCGGGTCTCTGCGATTTAAAGGGCCAGTGCACCAATGTTGGTGCCTGGCCCAATCTTCCCAATTACCAATTAGTGTGATCACCTGTGCACTTCCCTATATTACCTCACTTCCCCTGCACTCCCTTGCCGTATCTTGTTGCATTAGTGCCTAGTGAAAGCGTTCCCTTGTCTGTTCCTAGCCCGTGTTCCTGACCTCCTGCCGTTGCCCCTGACTACGATCCTTGCCGCCTGCCCTCGACCTTCTGCTACGTCCGACCTTGCTTCTGCCTACTCCCTTGTACCTCGCCTATCTTCAGCAGTCAGAGAGGTGAGCCGTTGCTAGTGGATACGACCTGGTCACTACCGCCGCAGCAAGACCATCCCGCTTTGCGGCGGGCTCTGGTGAAAACCTGTAGTGGCTTAGAACCGGTCCACTAGCGCGGTCCTCGCCAATCCCTCTCTGGCACAGAGGATCCACCTCCTGCCAGCCGGCATCGTGACAAAAATGGGATATGAGGACTGGATATAAGGTCAGGATATGAGGATGGGATATGAGGACTGGATATAAGGTCAGGATATGAGGTCGGGATATGAGGACGGGATATGAGGACGGGATATGAGGATGGGATATGAGGTCGGGATATCAGTGAGGATGGGATATAAGGGCTGGATATAAGGTCAGGATATGAGGACGGGATATGAGGACTGGATATAAGGTCAGGATATAAGATCGGGATATCAGTGAGGATGGGATATAAGGGCTGGATATAAGGTCAGGATATGAGGACGGGATATGAGGACTGGATATAAGGTCAGGATATGAGGACGGGATATGAGGTCGGGATATCAGTGAGGATGGGATATAAGGGCTGGATATAAGGGCAGGATATGAGGATGGGATATAAGGGCTGGATATCAGGATGAGATATAAGATCGGGATATCAGTGAGGATGGGATATAAGGGCTGGATATAAGGTCAGGATATGAGGATGGGATATGAGGACTGGATATAAGGTCAGGATATGAGGACGGGATATGAGGTCGGGATATGAGTGAGGATGGGATATAAGGGCTGGATATAAGGGCTGGATATGAGGACGCAATGAGGTCAGGATATGAGTGAGGATGGGATATGAGGACTGGATATAAGGTCAGGATATGAGGACGGGATGAGGACAGGATATGAGGAAGGGATATGAGGACGGGATATAAGGTCAAGATATGAGGACAGGATGAGGACAGGATATGAGGAAGGGATATGAGTACAGGATATAAGGTCAAGATATGAGGTCGAGATATGAGGACAGGATACGAGGATGGGATATGAGGACAGGATATGAGATCGGGATATAAGGTCACGATAGGAGGACGGGATATGAGGACGGGATATGAGGTGTGTGATCATCGTGATTCTGCTACTGGGACCCCCTGATCTCCGTGCAGCAACCGGCATTCTGAAAGTTTTTTTCAGAATGCTTGGTTTAGGCAGCAGTGGTTGTGACGTCACACCACACCCCCTCATGATGTCACCTCACGCCCCCTCCTATAGACATGAATGGAGGGGGCGTGACGTGACATTGCAAGGGGGCTTGGTGTGACGTCACATCTCCGGACGCCCAAATCCAGCGTTCTAAACATACTGTAGAATGCAGAGTGCTGCTCAGAGATTGCAGGGGGTCCCAGCGGCGGGAGCCCCTCGATCAGACATCTTATTCCCCCGCAATCACACATCTTATCCCCCCACGATCACACATCTTATCCCCCCGCGATCACACATCTTATCCCCCCGCGATCACACATCTTATCCCGCCGCGATCACACATCTTATCCCCCGCGATCAGACATCTTATTCCCCCGCAATCACACATCTTATTCCCCGCGATCAGACATCTTATCCCCCTCGATCAGACATCTTATCCCCCTCGATCACACATCTTATCCCCCTCCCGCGATCACACATCTTATCCCCCGCGATCACACATCTTATCCCCCGCGATCACACATCTTATCCCCCGCGATCACACATCTTATCCCCCTCCCGCGATCACACATCTTATCCCCCCCTGCGATCACACATCTTATCCCCCGCGATCACACATCTTATCCCCCGCGAACACACATCTTATCCCCCGCGATCACACATCTTATCCCCCGCGATCACACATCTTATCCCCCCGCGATCACACATCTTATCCCTCCGCGATCACACATCTTATCCCTCCGCGATCACACATCTTATCCCCCGCGATCACACATCTTATCCTCCGCGATCACACATCTTATCCCCCGCGATCACACATCTTATCCCCCGTGATCACACATCTTATCCCTCCGTGATCACACATCTTATCCCCCTCCCGCGATCACACATCTTATCCCCCCACGATCACACATCTTATCCCCCCGCGATCACACATCTTATCCCCCCCGGGATCACACATCTTATCCCCCCGCGATCACACATCTTATCCCCCCCCGCGATCACACATCTTATCCCATATCCTTTACATAGGGGATAAGATGTCTGCGGGCGGAGTAACACTTTAACCCCTTAAGGACAAAGGACACAATGCTGCTTCTTGGTCACATCTCATTCCCAAAAAAGTTAAAAAGCGACTTTAAAGTCATATATACACAAAAGTGGTACTAAAAATATATACAATTCATAGCGCAAAAGAATTATACCTCATACAGCCCATATAACGGAAAAATGAGAAAGTTATAGGTGGTCAAAATAGGGCGACTTAAAAAAAAAAGTTAGAGATTTTTTTAAGCAGTACAATAAGTCCGATAAGTAAATATTCATGGGGATCACTGTAATCATATTGTCCCATAAAATAAAGAAAATGTCATTTTACAGTAAAGTCTACAGCGCGAGAACAAAACCCTCCAAAATCTGCTAAATTTTGGTTTTCTTTTAAGTTTCCTGCCACAAATAATAATTTTTGGGGTTCGCCGCACGTTTTATGGTAAAATGACTGATGTCATTAAAAAGTACAATTGGTCGCGCAAAAAACAAGTCCTCATACGGTCTGTGGATGGAAATATAGAAGAGTTATGGATTATAGAAGGCGAGGAGGAAAAAAGGAAAATGCAAAAATAAAATTGTCCTGGTCCTTAAGAGGTTAAACTTGAGCAGGTAACGCCTCCTGAGCCACCACGGATAGGGTAGGACACTAGACTTGGGCAGAAGGACCCCCCACACTACCCACCAGAAAAGGAAGAAAGGAAGGAGAAAGACAGAAGAGGAAAGGGTTAAAAGGAGGAGCCAAGAGTGCGGAGGACAGAAAAGAGGTGAAAGCCGAGGGAGAACCACACCGGCCCCCCCCCCATATCTTATGGAACTTATCAGGGCACTTTCTTATTCAAGGTGAGTGTATTTTACATAAATATTCCCAAAATGTAACCTATATTCACAATTTTTTGTTGTTTTCTGAAGATTAGTTCACATGTTTCTATGGTTACATGTGTTTTCGGCAATTTGCACAACTATGGGAATAGCATGATTTTTTAAGCAATTTTGGAAAATCAAAAACAGCCTTACGAGATAGTGGCAGTATAAAGATAGAGCTGGAGGGGAGGAGTATAACTACTGTATATCCTGATCCCACAGAGATAGCGGCAGTATAAAGATAGAGCTGGAGGGGAGGAGTATAACTACTACATATAATGATCCCACAGATATAGCAGCAGTATACAGATAGAGCTGGAGGGGAGGAGTATAACTACTACATATCCTGATCCCAGATATAGCAGCAGTATACATATAGAGCTGGGATAGGAAGTGTATAACTACTATATATCCTGATCCCATAGAGATAGCAGCAGTATACATATAGAGCTGGAGGGGAGGTGTATAACTACTATATATCCTGATCCCATAGAGATAGCAGCAGTATACATATAGAGCTGGAGGGGAGGTGTATAACTACTATATATCCTGATCCCATAGAGATAGCAGCAGTATACAGATAGAGCTGGGATAGGAAGTGTATAACTACTATATATCCTGATCCCATAGAGATAGCAGCAGTATACATATAGAGCTGGAGGGGAGGTGTATAACTACTATATATCCTGATCCCATAGAGATAGCAGCAGTATACAGATAGAGCTGGAGGGGAGGTGTATAACTACTATATATACTGATCCCATAGAGGCAGCAGCAGCAGTATACAGATAGAGCTGTAGGGGAGGTGTATAACTCTATATATACTGATCCCATAGAGATAGCAGCAGTATACAGATAGAGCTGGAGGGGAGGTGTATAACTCTATATATACTGATCCCATAGAGATAGCAGCAGTATACAAATAGAGCTTAAAGGGGAGGTTTCTGGGAGCTGCCAGGATCATCTGATATGTGATGAGATTATATAATCACATAATAATAATTATTATAATTTTATTTATATAGCAGACAGATTCCGCAGCACTTTATAATTTTGGGGTACAAATAAAGACAAGACAGAAGGCATAAAGGGCTTTATTGATACAATGGTGCGGCCATATTTCATCAATAATCAGGTGACATACAGGAGAGTGAACCGGTCACCAGATAATCTCTGAAGGTCTAAAGTGCAGAGAGAAGAGGGGGAGACGGTCTAATATGAAGCTTCTAATGTCTCCAAGACACAGAGGTCTCAAAAAGGAGAAAAGTGGTAGTAATGGAGGCAACGAGGGAACGTTATAGGCTTGAAGAGAAGTGTCTGAAGGTCACGTTTAAAACTGTGGATGTTGTGGATTTTTGAAGGTGAGGAGGAAAAAACAAAAAAGGAAAAATAAAATTGGCCTGGTCCTTAAGGGGTTAAAGACAAAACACATGCTCCCAATCATTAAGGGCCACACTTTGAGACCTCGGATCTAAAACATAATCCTCTCCGGGTGCAGCATCATCTTTGTCCCAGCTGAAGCACAGACCTGGCAGGACTAGTACTCCTCTGTGCTCACTCCTGTCCTATCAGACTGCAGCATGAAAGCAGAGAGGAGGGGGTTACAGAGCCGCCTGCAGTGATTGAATAAAGAGACCTGGCACAGCAGACCCAGGGAGGAAGTGAATGGTGAGCGAGGGTGGGCTCAGTGCTTGCCTCAGACACTCCCTTTCCTGAACAGTGGATGCCCGAATAAGTGAGCAGCAGAACAGAGGGATCTGTGAGCCAAATACAGAAGACAAATAAAACAGACCTGTATAGCATCTGGATGACCTAGTGAGTAACATATATGAGCATTATTTTTTTCTGTGATTACTGCAGCTGATGACCGAGTAGAATCTGTGACTCATCTGTGACTCACCTGGGTGGTTACCTGTAGAAATGTCCTCCTTATACTGCTCATCACTGTTCACATCTGTCTCTTCTTTCTTTATGGCTGTAGCATTAAGACAGATCAGATCTCTCCCTGTAAAAATGTCCTCCTTATACTGCTCATCACCGCTCACTTCTGTCTCTTCTTTCTTTATGTTTGTAGCATTAATAGATATCAGATCTCTCCCTGTAGAAAGGTCCTCCTTATACTGCTCATCACTGCTTACATCTGTCTCTTCTTCCTTTATGTCTGTAGCATTAATATAGATCAGATCTTTCCCTGTAGGAATGTCCTCCTTATACTGCTCATCACCGCTCACATCTGTCTCTTGTTCTTCCTTTATGTCTGTAGCATTAATATAGATCAGATCTTTCCCTGTAGGAATGTCCTCCTTATACTGCTCATCACTGCTCACATCTGTCTCTTGTTCTTCCTTTATGTCTGTAGCATTAATATAGATCAGATCTTTCTCTGTAGAAATGCCCCCCTTATACTGCTCATCACTGCTCACATCTGTCTCTTCTTCTTCTTCCTTTATGTCTGTAGTATTAACATGGATGAGATCTTTCCCTGCAGGAATGTCCTCCTTATACTGTTCATCACTGCTCACATCTGTCTCTTCTTCTTCTTCCTTTATGTCTGTAGCATTAATATAAATGAGATCTTTCCCTGTAGTATTATCCTCCATATTCTGTTCATCAAGAGGACGGGGACACCTCTCTGGTGCTGTTCTCTTACTGGATCTGACTGTAGGGAACACATACAGAGACTGAATTCATTCTTTACATACAAATAATGAGAGGACGTGTGTATATAGTCATGTCTATTACCTGGTGATGTGAGGGGCTGCTGATCCTCCATCATGACCTGATCCTTGTACTGATCCTTGTGTCCTTCTACATACTCCCACTCCTCCATGGAGAAATAGACCGCCACGTCCTGACACCTTATAGGAACCTGTATTGTGAATAAACATTTAATTCTATACAATTCCAGGATGTTATATGGAGACATTTGAGGGGATATTCCTGCACATGATTTATCTTCTTGCTCTCGGATGATGAGGTGAATACTTGTCGGGGCAGATCCTCTATATTATGGTCACATGTCCTGAACTGACCGCAAGTCTGATGATCCAGCTGTCAGTTCAGGTCATTATACCCAAAGCGCCCGTCCCATGGAGTGTAAGGAGTTAAGTGACATTTCATAGTATCACTGCTCCCCTCCCCCGGGACTATATAGATGGCTGCTTACTGTCTGGTCCCTAAGGATAGAATTGGCAGTGCTGTGCGCCACTTAACCCTAGCTAGACTGGTTGTTCTTATCCCAGCGAGTAGAAGGGACAATAAGCAGCTATCTGTATAGTGTGTGGCCCCAAAAAAGATAAGTGTCAATGCATCACCACCATTTAACTCCTTCATGGCTGACTGGGCAGGAGGTATATAATGTATAGCCATGGGCCCAGCTCCGGAGCAGGAGACGCATCAAATCTGGCATATCTTCTGCTCTTGTGCAGGAAACCCCTTTCAGAGCAGGGACTCCTGTCATTAAAGTGATAAGATTTGGAGGGGAGGGAGGCCGCTGCCAGTCTATGAAGCACAGTCAGGAGTTCACCACGATTCATAGCCCCTAGGTCCTACCTGCTATCAGCATCTGGGACTCATTGCTAATGCCGGACATCACCAATGCCAAAAATCTATTTCCGGTAGCTCAGTGGAGCTGATAAGGACACCCACAGTGAAATAGCGGGGTCCCGGTCAGCTGAGAGAACGGGTGGAGGTCCCTAACCTCGCTCCACGCTGTCTGAACGACGCTCCAATCCTGCAGGCAGCCTCAGCATCACAGCATTGATCAGTGTATGTAATCTATAGATTCCATGTAATAGTCTACTACAGGGACTAAAAAAACTGGGAATAAGGTAAAAAGAACATTAACTTAATATGAATAAGCCCCTCCCCTAATAAACGATTGAATGTTCCCCATTTACCAATTTGTTTAATTATAAAATAATGTAAACAAAAAATAAACCTAAACATATGTGTAACCGCACGGTCAATGGCGTAAACGTAAAAAAATACAACTTCATGGGCCAAAAAAAATTCTTAAAAAGCGATCAAAAAGTCTCATCAAAACTAAAGTGGTTCCGATAAAAATTACAGATCACGGCGCAAAAGATGACTTTCATACATCCCCGTATACGGAATAATAAGAGAGTTATAGGGGTCAAGGTAGGGAAATCTGATACATAATAATTTATGTACAAAAAATATATCATAAATCATTTATCATTGTAATCGTTTGGACCTACAGAATAAAGAGAATTATTACCGTAATATGCACTGGGTCTAAACAGAAGAACCCAGATTGTAAAAATTACTTTTTTTTTTTTAAATTTCACCCCACAATTTATATTTTTTTCACCATTGTTGCAGTAAAATGAGTGATGTCATTACAAAGTACAAATCGGTGGTGAAAAAACAACAACAACAAGAACAAGAAGCCTCATATGGGTTTATAAAGAGGAAATTGCAATCATTATGGCTATTAGAAGGCGAGGAGGAAAACATTAAAAAGAGAAATCACTGTGTTCTTAAGGGGTTAAAACTCAAAACTGTCGAATCCTGAAGGGGTTAATAGTACAAAAACATGACAGTACTCCAGATGTGACCACACACATACCTCCACCTGAAGACTGTACAGGAGCCGTGTGCTTACAGGACCTGCATGATGTCACCATCATGTGATCAGTCACATGGAGGAGGAGTCACATGATCAGGAGCTCATCTGCTCAGTGTATGCAGGACTCTGCTGTCACATGACCATTATCACAGGTCCTTCAATCACAATATCTTCTATCCTGCGCTGCGGAGCTCCGCCCATTCCAGTCACATGATCCTCCCCACAGGTCCTTCCGCCACAGTCGCATCTTTACTGCTAAACTTTGCCCCCCCCCCCCCCCAAATGTACTGGTCACATGATTGTGACATCATCACAGGTCCTACACCTCCAGCATGTAGCGGATACAGAGCAGGTCCTGGTGGGGCAGTCACTGCTGTTGTGTTGTGTGTGGAGATCTCTCAGAACAGCAGCCCCTGATCATGTGACTCCTCCTCCATGTGACTGATCACATGACGGTGACATCATCGCAGGTCCTGTAAGCACACGGCTCCTCTACAGATACAGGTATGTGTGTGCGGTCACCATCAGATCAGGATTATTGGGGATGTTTGTTATTAACCCTTAAAGGGGTACTACGGTGCTTAGACATCTTATCCCCTATCCAAAGGATAGGGGATAAGATGACTGATTGTGGGAGTCCGGCCGCTGGGGACCCCCGTGATCTTGCACGCGGCACCCCGTTTGTAATCAGTCCCTGGAGCGTGTCCCCTCTGGATCTGATTATCGGCGACCACAGATCCGATGGCGTGTGACGTCACACTCCACCCCTCAATTCAAGCCTATGGGAGGGGGCATGACAGCTAGCCCTGTGGTCGCCTGTAATCAGACCCGGAGCGAACAAGCTCCGGGGACTGATTACAAACGGGGTGCCCCGTGCATGATCCCGGGCGTCCCCAGCGGCGGACTCCCGCGATCAGGCATCTTATATAAGATATCTAAGCACTGGAGTACCCCTTTAAGGACACGATGTATATTTACATTCTGTGCCCCATATGGGACTTTGAGGTGAGCTCAGGAGCTATAAGCAGCCAGGACTCACCACTAATGACGCTCATCGCCATTAACCCTTTAGCTTCCATGATCAAAGTCGATTGCAGGATCTAATATTAGTAAAATGCAGTTGTTGGGGGGCGGAGTCTAGATCAGCTGAGATGATGGCCGGAGGGCCCCTTACCATGCTCTGTGCTCAGATCGGTGCTCTAAGTATACAGACACCTCCACAGCCTGTATAAGCCGAGCACCGATAACACTGATCACTATGGCAGAGCGTTATTCAGGGTTTGTAATAGAAGCCCCTCCCCTAATAAGTTTATATCCCATTTTTGTAATAAAATAATGTAGGTGGGCGTGGCTTAGACATGGCACTGTACGGTTGTTTTTCTAGGGAGCGCCGTGCCGACCAGCGGTTGTTTCCTGATTTCCTGCCTATACTGCCCCCCAGGGGATGTCTGGATGGTGAAGGTATCAGGTCACTTACCCGCCCATCCTGTCACCTGGTCAGTCTCTTTTCTCCGGGTATCAGCCACTTCTTCCATACAGGACTATGTAAGCATCAGGTTTTTTAAGTTTCTCCCGCGCCCCTATTATTACTTAAGACAGTGTTTCCAAACCAGTGTGCCTCCAGCTGTTGTAACACTACAACTCCCAGCATACCCTGACAGCCAAATGCTGTAACAGCTGGAGGCACCCTGCTTGGGAAACACTGACTCCGGTGGTGGCCCAGACCCTGCGTGTGTAACGGTATATGATGCTCGGCCTCTGCTGCAGGTAATAGCAGGTTCTTCCGGGGGGACATATCACAATTCACATAAAATCCTGATGTAATTGTGATGTATATTGTGCCCCCTAGTGGACACATTTCAGTATTCTTCATTGGACAATGTCATATTGAATCCCTCTATTCTTCTCCCTGCTCTGATGAAGACGTTCTGATTACACCGCAGCCTCAGAGATTAGGAGAAATGGATTCACAACGTCTTCAGCAGAGCAGGGAGAGCGACCTCCGAAGACCTGGAGGACCAGAGCGCCACCACTGGACGGGAGAGGGGAGTGCGCTCTAGTCTCTTATTTTACAGCCCTCGGACAATGGATTTAGTTTTATAGAGAAATCTGAAAACTCCTATAATGTCTCCTCAGATGTTTCCCCAGATTATCTCCAGGAAATGGATTTTATTTCTCCATAGAATCTGGTGCGGTTTATCATCGTCTCCTCTTCTTCCCTTCAGGTTTCTCCAATCCAGGATCCTCTGCTGATATCTTCTATATAAGAGAATTCTCCTGGATGACCCATCAACCATGGAGAGAGACAGGAACAAGATGGCCGACAGGATCATAAACCTCACCCTACAGATACTCTTCCGGCTTACTGGAGAGGTGAGGGATTCTGGGAGTGATGTCACATGACCTCATTCTTATCTATGGAATAACAGATGGATATGACTGGAGAGGTGAGGGATTCTGGGAGTGATGTCACATGACCTCATTCTTATCTATGTAATAACAGATGGATATGACTGGAGAGGTGAGGGATTCTGGGAGTGATGTCACATGACCTCATTCTTATCTATGTAATAACAGATGGATATGACTGGAGAGGTGAGGGATTCTGGGAGTGATGTCACATGACCTCATTCTTATCTATGTAATAACAGATGGATATGACTGGAGAGGTGAGGGATTCTGGGAGTGTTGTCACATGACCTCATTCTTATCTATGTAATAACGGATGGATATGACTGGAGAGGTGAGGGATTCTGGGAGTGATGTCACATGACCTCATTCTTATCTATGTAATAACAGATGGATATGACTGGAGAGGTGAGGGATTCTGGGAGTGATGTCACATGACCTCATTCTTATCTATGTAATATCAGATCGATATGACTGGAGAGGTGAGGGATTCTGGGAGTGATGTCACATGACCTCATTCTTATCTATGTAATAACAGATGGATATGACTGGAGAGGTGAGGGATTCTGGGAGTGATGTCACATGACCTCATTCTTATCTATGGAATAACAGATGGATATGACTGGAGAGGTGAGGGATTCTGGGAGTGTTGTCACATGACCTCATTCTTATCTATGTAATAACGGATGGATATGACTGGAGAGGTGAGGGATTCTGGGAGTGATGTCACATGACCTCATTCTTATCTATGTAATAACAGATGGATATGACTGGAGAGGTGAGGGATTCTGGGAGTGTTGTCACATGACCTCATTCTTATCTATGGAATAACAGATGGATATGACTGGAGAGGTGAGGGATTCTGGGAGTGATGTCACATGACCTCATTCTTATCTATGTAATAACAGATCGATATGACTGGAGAGGTGAGGGATTCTGGGAGTGATGTCACATGACCTCATTCTTATCTATGTAATAACAGATGGATATGACTGGAGAGGTGAGGGATTCTGGGAGTGATGTCACATGACCTCATTCTTATCTATGGAATAACAGATGGATATGACTGGAGAGGTGAGGGATTCTGGGAGTGATGTCACATGACCTCATTCTTATCTATGTAATAACAGATGGATATGACTGGAGAGGTGAGGGATTCTGGGAGTGATGTCACATGACCTCATTCTTATCTATGTAATAACAGATGGATATGACTGGAGAGGTGAGGGATTCTGGGAGTGATGTCACATGACCTCATTCTTATCTATGTAATAACAGATGGATATGACTGGAGAGGTGAGGGATTCTGGGAGTGTTGTCACATGACCTCATTCTTATCTATGTAATAACAGATGGATATGACTGGAGAGGTGAGGGTTTCTGGGAGTGATGTCACATGACCTCATTCTTATCTATGTAATAACAGATGGATATGACTGGAGAGGTGAGGGATTCTGGGAGTGATGTCACATGACCTTATTCTTATCTATGTAATAACAGATGAATATGAATGGAGAGGTGAGGGATTCTGGGAGTGATGTCACATGACCTCATTCTTATCTATGTAATAACAGATGGATATGACTGGAGAGGTGAGGGATTCTGGGAGTGATGTCACATGACCTCATTTTTATCTATGTAATAACAGATGGATATGACTGGAGAGGTGAGGGATTCTGGGAGTGATGTCACATGACCTCATTCTTATCTATGTAATAACAGATGGATATGACTGGAGAGGTGAGGGATTCTAGGAGTGATGTCACATGACCTCATTCTTATCTATGTAATAACAGATGGATATGACTGGAAAGGTGAGGGATTCTGGGAGTGATGTCACATGACCTCATTCTTATCTATGTAATAACAGATGGATATGACTGGAGAGGTGAGCGATTCTGGGAGTGATGTCACATGACCTCATTCTTATCTATGTAATAACAGATGGATATGACTGGAGAGGTGAGGGATTCTGGGAGTGATGTCACATGACCTCATTCTTATCTATGTAATAACAGATGGATATGACTGGAGAGGTGAGGGATTCTGGGAGTGATGTCACATGACCTCATTCTTATCTATGTAATAACAGATGGATATGACTGGAGAGGTGAGGGATTCTGGGAGTGATGTCACATGACCTCATTCTTATCTATGTAATAACAGATGGATATGACTGGAGAGGTGAGGGATTCTAGGAGTGATGTCACATGACCTCATTCTTATCTATGTAATAACAGATGGATATGACTGGAGAGGTGAGCAATTCTGGGAGTGATGTCACATGACCTCATTCTTATCTATGTAATAACAGATGGATATGACTGGAGAGGTGAGGGATTCTGGGAGTGATGTCACATGACCTCATTCTTATCTATGTAATAACAAATGGATATGACTGGAGAGGTGAGGGATTCTGGGAGTGATGTCACATGACCTCATTCTTATCTATGTAATAACAGATGGATATGACTGGAGAGGTGAGGGATTCTGGGAGTGATGTCACATGACCTCATTCTTATCTATGTAATAACAGATGGATATGACTGGAGAGGTGAGCGATTCTGGGAGTGATGTCACATGACTTCATTCTTATCTATGTAATAACAGATGGATATGACTGGAGAGGTGAGGGATTCTGGGAGTGATGTCACATGACCTCATTCTTATCTATGTAATAACAGATGGATATGACTGGAGAGGTGAGGGATTCTGGGAATGTATGTAGTGATATTAATGTGTCTCTCCATACACAGGATTACAAAGTAGTGAAGAAGTCCTCTAGTGGGCGCTGTCGGGCCCCTGTGTGTGAAGGATGGGGAAGAACCCTGAGCCCATTCCCGGGGCCCCCACCTCACTCCATGATACATGAGGAAATGGATGAACAGAAGATCCTAGAACTCATCAACAAGATGATGGAGCTGCTGACTGGAGAGGTGACCCTGCTGAGACATTATACAGTAATGGAGGGGTCTGGTAATGACTGGAGAGGTGACCCTGCTGGGACATTATACAGTAATGGAGGGGTCTGGTGATGACTGGAGAGGTGACACTGCTGGGACATTATACAGTAATGGAGGGGTCTGGTGATGACTGGAGAGGTGACACTGCTGGGAATGCTGGGACATTATACAGTAATGGAGGGGTCTGGTGATGACTGGAGAGGTGACACTGCTGGGACATTATACAGTAATGGAGGAGTCTGGTGATGACTGGAGAGGTGACACTGCTGGGACATTATACAGTAATGGAGGGGTCTGGTGATGACTGGAGAGGTGACACTGCTGGGACATTATACAGTAATGGAGGGGTCTGGTGATGACTGGAGAGGTGACACTGCTGGGACATTATACAGTAATGGAGGGGTCTGGTGATGACTGGAGAGGTGACACTGCTGGGACATTATACAGTAATGGAGGGGTCTGGTGATGACTGGAGAGGTGACACTGCTGGGACATTATACAGTAATGGAGGGGTCTGGTGATGACTGAAGAGGTGACACTGCTGGGACATTATACAGTAATGGAGGGGTCTGGTGATGACTGGAGAGGTGACACTGCTGGGACATTATACAGTAATGGAGGGGTCTGGTGATGACTGGAGAGGTGACACTGCTGGGACATTATACAGTAATGGAGGGGTCTGGTGATGATTGGAGAGGTGACACTGCTGGGACATTATACAGTAATGGAGGGGTCTGGTGATGACTGGAGAGGTGACCCTGCTGGGACATTATACAGTAATGGAGGGGTCTGGTGATGACTGGAGAGGTGACACTGCTGGACATTATACAGTAATGGAGGGGTCTGGTGATGACTGGAGAGGTGACACTGCTGGGACATTATACAGTAATGGAGGGGTCTGGTGATGACTGGAGAGGTGACACTGCTGGGACATTATATAGTAATGGAGGGGTCTGGTGATGACTTCAGAGGTGACACTGCTGGGACATTATACAGTAATGGAGGGGTCTGGTGATGACTGGAGAGTTGACCCTGCTGGGACATTATACAGTAATGGAGGGGTCTGGTGATGACTTCAGAGGTGACACTGCTGGGACATTATACAGTAATGGAGGGGTCTGGTGATGACTGGAGAGGTGACCCTGCTGGGAATGCTGGGACATTATACAGTAATGGTGATGACTGGAGAGGTGACCCTGCTGGGACATTATACAGTAATGGAGGGGTCTGGTGATGACTGGAGAGGTGACACTGCTGGGACATTATACAGTAATGGAGGGGTCTGGTGATGACTGGAGAGGTGACACTGCTGGGACATTATACAGTAATGGAGGGGTCTGGTGATGACTGGAGAGGTGACCCTGCTGGGACATTATACAGTAATGGAGGGGTCTGGTGATGACTGGAGAGGTGACACTGCTGGGACATTATACAGTAATGGGGGGTCTGGTGATGACTGGAGAGGTGACACTGCTGGGACATTATACAGTAATGGAGGGGTCTGGTGATGACTGGAGAGGTGACACTGCTGGGACATTATACAGTAATGGAGGGGTCTGGTGATGACTGAAGAGGTGACACTGCTGGGACATTATACAGTAATGGAGGGGTCTGGTGATGACTGGAGAGGTGACACTGCTGGGACATTATACAGTAATGGAGGGGTCTGGTGATGACTGGAGAGGTGACACTGCTGGGACATTGTACAGTAATGGAGGGGTCTGGTGATGACTGGAGAGGTGACACTGCTGGACATTATACAGTAATGGAGGGGTCTGGTGATGACTGGAGAGGTGACACTGCTGGGACATTATACAGTAATGGAGGGGTCTGGTGATGACTGGAGAGGTGACACTGCTGGGACATTATACAGTAATGGAGGGGTCTGGTGATGACTGGAGAGGTGACACTGCTGGGACATTATATAGTAATGGAGGGGTCTGGTGATGACTGGAGAGGTGACACTGCTGGGACATTATACAGTAATGGAGGGGTCTGGTGATGACTTCAGAGGTGACACTGCTGGGACATTATACAGTAATGGAGGGGTCTGGTGATGACTGGTGAGGTGACCCTGCTGGGACATTATACAGTAATGGAGGGGTCTGGTGATGACTTCAGAGGTGACACTGCTGGGACATTATACAGTAATGGAGGGGTCTGGTGATGACTGGAGAGGTGACACTGCTGGGACATTATACAGTAATGGAGGGGTCTGGTGATGACTGGAGAGGTGACACTGCTGGGACATTATATAGTAATGGAGGGGTCTGGTGATGACTGGAGAGGTGACACTGCTGGGACATTATACAGTAATGGAGGGGTCTGGTGATGACTGGAGAGGTGACACTGCTGGGACATTATACAGTAATGGAGGGGTCTGGTGATGACTTCAGAGGTGACACTGCTGGGACATTATACAGTAATGGAGGGGTCTGGTGATGACTTCAGAGGTGACACTGCTGGGACATTATACAGTAATGGAGGGGTCTGGTGATGACTTCAGAGGTGACACTGCTGGGACATTATACAGTAATGGAGGGGTCTGGTGATGACTGGAGAGGTGACACTGCTGGGACATTATACAGTAATGGAGGGGTCTGGTGATGACTGGAGAGGTGACACTGCTGGGACATTATACAGTAATGGAGGGGTCTGGTGATGACTGGAGAGGTGACACTGCTGGGACATTATACAGTAATGGAGGGGTCTGGTGATGACTGGAGAGGTGACACTGCTGGGACATTATACAGTAATGGAGGGGTCTGGTGATGACTGGAGAGGTGACACTGCTGGGACATTATACAGTAATGGAGGGGTCTGGTGGTGACTGGAGAGGTGACACTGCTGGGACATTATACAGTAATGGAGGGGTCTGGTGATGACTGGAGAGGTGACACTGCTGGTACATTATACAGTAATGGAGGGGTCTGGTGATGACTGGAGAGGTGACACTGCTGGGAATGCTGGGACATTATACAGTAATGGAGGGGTCTGGTGATGACTGGAGAGGTGACACTGCTAGGAATGCTGGGACATTATACAGTAATGGAGGGGTCTGGTGATGACTGGAGAGGTGACACTGCTGGGAATGCTGGGACATTATACAGTAACACCACTGGAGGGGTCGGGGTGATGACTGTATCATTATGTGTCAGGTTCCTATAAGGTGTCAGGACGTGGCGGTCTATTTCTCCATGGAGGAGTGGGAGTATGTAGAAGGACACAAGGATCAGTACAAGGATCAGGTCATGATGGAGGATCAGCAGCCCCTCACATCACCAGGTAATAGACATGACTATATACACACGTCCTCTCATTATTTGTATGTAAAGAATGAATTCAGTCTCTGTATGTGTTCCCTACAGTCAGATCCAGTAAGAGAACAGCACCAGTGAGGTGTCCCCGTCCTCTTGATGAGCAGAATATGGAGGACATTACTACAGGGAAAGATCTGATCTATATTAATGCTACAGACAAAAAGGAAGAAGAAGAAGAGACAGATGTGAGCGGTGATGAGCAGTATAAGGAGGACATTCCTACAGGGATTGATCTAATCTATATTAATGCTACAGACATAAAGAAAGAAGAAGAGACAGATGTGAGCAGTGATGAGCAGTATAAGGAGCACATTCCTACAGGAAAAGATCTGATCTTTATTAATGCTACAGACATAAAGGAAGAAGGAGAGACAGATGTGAGCGGTGATGAGCAGTATAAGGAGGACATTCATACAGGTAATCGCCCAGGTGAGTAGTAACCACTAAATATAGAGAAGAGTCACAGATTCTTCTGCTGTAATAATTGTGTAGAATTATTTAATCTCTCTGTCCTGTCTCTTGCTGTATATTCTTCTATTCAGCCAAAATGCAAACTAATGTGATACTACAGCTGGAATATGGACAAGAAATATACCAATGTGTACGAGGCCGATTTCTTAAATGGGCACTGTCAGATACAATAACTTTTGACATGTTATACATCATGCATAAACAATGGGGAAGATTTATCAAAACCTGTCCAGAGGAAAAGTTGATGAGTTGCCCATAGCAACCAATAAGATCGCTTCTTTCAGTTTAGAAAGGGCCTTTGAACAATGAAAGAAGCGATCTGATTGGTTTCTATGGGCAATCCAGCAACTTTTCTACTGGACAGGTTTTGATAAATCTCCCCCAATATATTTTGCAATTGCTTTCATCAAAACATTTTCAGTATTTCATACTTAAAAATCCATTTAAAAAACTGTCCACTAGGGGTCCCCCTGCCTCCTGGGACACATACCAGTCCTGCAGTGTCCAGTGGTCATCGACATGTCATGGACACCATGAGTGATTGACAGGGCTGCAGTCAGGTCCAGGGCCCTCTGTGAGTCAGAGGAGAGTGAGGGAGGGGGAGGAGTCATCACAGTGAGGAGAAGAGAGGACACACACCCTGCCTCTGTATGGACAGAAACTTTACCGAGCAATGATGGAGACCTATACAAGATAACACAATACACAACATGGAGACATATACCAGATAACACAATACACAACATGGAGACATATACCAGATAACACAATACACAACATGGAGACATATACCAGATAACACAATACACAACATGGAGACATATACCAGATAACACAATACACAACATGGAGACATATACCAGATAACATAATACACAACATGGAGACATATACCAGATAACATGATACACAACATGGAGACATATATCAGATAACACAATACACAACATGGAGACATATACCAGATAACACAATACACAACATGGAGACATATACCAGATAACACAATACACAACATGGAGACATATACCAGATAACATGATACACAACATGGAGACATATACCAGATAATACAATACACAACATGGAGACATATACCAGATAACACAATACACAACATGGAGACATATACCAGATAACACAATACACAACATGGAGACATATACCAGATAATACAATCCACAACATGGAGACATATACCAGATAACACAATACACAACATGGAGACATATACCAGATAACACGATACACAACATGGAGACATATACCAGATAACACAATACACAACATGGAGACATATACCAGATAACACAATACACAACATGGAGACATATACCAGATAACACAATACACAACATGGAGACATATACCAGATAACACGATACACAACATGGAGACATATATCAGATAACACAATACACAACATGGAGACATATACCAGATAACACAATACACAACATGGAGACATATATCAGATAACACAATACACAACATGGAGACATATACCAGATAACACAATACACAACATGGAGACATATATCAGATAACACAATACAGAACATGGAGACATATATCAGATAACATAATACACAACATGGAGACATATACCAGATAACACTATACACAACATGGAGACATATACCGGATAACACAATACACAACATGGAGACATATACCAGATAATACAATACACAACATGGAGACATATACCAGATAACACAATACACAACATGGAGACATATACCAGATAACACGATACACAACATGGAGACATATACCAGATAACATAATACACAACATGGAGACATATACCAGATAACACTATACACAACATGGAGACATATACCGGATAACACAATACACAACATGGAGACATATACCGGATAACACAATACACAACATGGAGACATATACCAGATAACACAATACACAACATGGGGACATATACCAGATAAATGGAGACATATACCAGATAACAGAAGAGTCTTTGGAGGATGGATGTAGTGACATTACTAGGATTCTCTCCCTTCCCCCACTCCATTACTTGTTTCTCAGCAGACAAGAACACCTCAGCTGTTATTAACAAGCAGCACCGCATTTCCCTGTTTACCATCTAATTAACCAGCCTCTTCCCTGCTGGGGCCTGGCTATTTAGTCTCTTTCAGTTCTGTGAGGCTCGGCCCTTGTGTGGTCTCTGATCTCCTGTATGATCCTGTTGTTCCTTATTTTGATGACTCTGGCCTGTCCCACGTCCACTCTGGTTGCTGTCCCTGGTCCTGACTTCTGACTACACTTCTTTCCTTTCTCCTGACTTGGGCTTTTCCTTATTACCTACTTTGGCTCCTGATCCCTTTCTGTGTATCTGACCAGGTCCCTGGATTCTTCTATTCTTTGTCATTTTATTATTTTCCATTATTATAATAAAGGTGATTTGTTCTCCATCTGGTTTTGTGTTTCCTGACAATACACAAGGGCCATGAATCCGGATGATGCAGACAATCCACCAGCACCAAACATTTTCACTATAATGGATCTGCAGGATCAGAGGATTGAGCAATTGGCACTTGTAATGCAGACGCTTTAGAATCGTACGTCTCCCCTAGAGCCTCCTGTGCCTCAACCGGCAGCCACCTACCCTCCTGCTCCGGCAACTATTTCTGCTGCCATAGAAGCCATTGCCTCCTGTGGGTTTACTGGATCTGCCCTGCTTCCCCAGCATTATGGGGGCGATCCTAATGAATGTAGAGGCTCCCTGAACCAAGTGGGCATTTATCTGGAAATGGTCCCGCAGTCCTGTCCTAATGATAGAAGTAAGGTAGGATTCCTGATCTCCCTCCTTACTGATAACGCTCTATCCCGGGTGAATCCTCTTTGGAGACTGATAAACGTATTATCTACGACTACAGAGACATTTCATCTCCCTGTCCGTTCTCCCTCTGCGGCAGAGCAGCTCATGTCCATGTAACAGGGGACGAGAACTGTGGCCAAGAATTCAATTGAGTCCTGTATTCTAGCAGCAGAAGTGTGCTGGGATAAGGAAGCGCTGGTGGTCACGTTCTCTCGTGGACTCTCCGATATAAGATTGTGGTCAGAGATCTCAAGGAGCTTTTGTCTTTCACCTTCTTAATTGACAGTAGGTTCAGAACCAATTTGGGGACCGCTTGTGGAGGCCTCCTGTCAGATCGTCACCTCAATATTCATGCCCTCCCATGCCTCCCTCACCTCCCATGCCTCCCTCACCTCCCATGCCTCCTGGTTCTAAAATGTTTGAAGGCATCGAACCAATGCAACTCAGGACCACCCCCCTTCTGGCAGCAGAGAGGGTTTATAGTAGGAGGGAGGGGATGTGTCTTTATTGTGGCAAGTTGGGACCTTTGCTCGGATCATGCCAAACCTATTCAGGAAACACTTGCACCTGAGGTCCTGCCAGATCTTGGGTGGGCAGAGCGGTAGGAATACAACGAAAGTAAAAGAAAGGCATAGCACATTTACAGCAAAACCTTGGCTGATATTAATGATAGCTCCTTGTTTCCCTGGCTACCTGTAATCAGCCAGCCCCTTCCATGCTGGGTCCTGGCTATTTAAGTGCAACAGAGACCACGTAAGGGCAGAGGCAGTCTGATCTCAAAGCACGTTTCTGTTGTTCCTGATTGTAACATCCACTCTGGTTGATTCTTTGCGTCAGCACAATTACTACTATACCCAATTTACATGGTTGTTTGTTTTTTGTTTGTTTTTTAATGACTTACTCTGAACTACAGGATAACATCATCAGATATCAGATTCTGAAATGTAACCCCTTCCCGCAAATAGATGTATAAATTTACATCCACTGCAGACCCAGCTGTATGAAGCTGTCAGCAACCGGGACCCATGGCTAATGCCAGACATTATGTCTGGCAATAACTCTTAAGTAGTTGATCGCCGAGTCTGAAAGCGGTAAATCCTATTCCCAGCTAGCTCAGTGGGCTGATCACGGCTGCCGCGGTGAATCCAAGGAATCCCAATCAGCTGAGACGATAACGGGAGGTCTCTTACCTTGCTACCTGCCATGCGATCAGTTCTCCAATCTTGCAGTTAGCTATGCTAGGCTGAAGCAATGGAACACCCATAACACTGATAAATGATCTCCTATGGAGAAGCATTGATCAGTGTATGCAATCTAAAGCTTACATGTTATAGTCCCCTACACCCCCTCCCATAGACTTGCATTGAGGGGGTGTGGTGTGACATCACAAGGGCGTGGTCATGAAGTTACCACCCTCGTCGTCTGCTCCAAGCATTCGGAACAAAATGTTCCAAACGTTGGGGGCAGCGGAGAACCCTTTTAAGGGTGAATAAGAAGGTCTCGGGATTCGAGCCCCCTCTATACCTGGTGGCTCTTGGCTGCATTCAGTAACTGAGGGCCGCTGCTAATAGCTGACACAGAGCAATCTCTGATGCTGGCTATTAACCACTTAGATGCTGCTGTCAAAGCCTTCGTAAGCGTCATTGGGGGAGCAATGTTCCGGATTGGCTTTTTGTGAAGCGATCACAGGGATCTGATCCATTATTATGTCAGCCCGAAGCATTTGTCACTGCCGGGACTCTGCTATTGATACAGCCTGTCTATGGTCGGATCTAATAGGTCAGTGCAGTACTTATGTGCTGCATTAATATGTATGAGCAATCCAATGACTAAACCCTTTCCCCAATATTTTTTATTTTATTTTTTAAAATTTTTATACTGTTTGTTATTGTTATGAAAAAGCATTAAAGGGGTACTCCAGCCCTAAGATATCTTATGATGTCACGCCCCCTCCCATAGTCTTGCATAGCGGGGGTGACGTAACACGTGGGTGGAGTTGTGACATCACGATACTCAGGCCCCGTGGTCGGCACCTGGCAGTTTGTGAGCTGGCAGCGCGGCGTGCAACTGAAAGAGGTGGGTGCCGAATGCAAGATTGCGGGACCCCCATGGTCAGACATCTTATCCCCTATCCATAAGATGTCTTAGGGCCGGAGTACCCCTTTAAAGCATAAAGAAAACTATGCAATTCGGATATCGTTGTGATTACATTGACCTGAAATATAATTTTACCACACATTGAATGAAAGATGTCATAACAAAGAAAGATCGGTCCCGCAAATAAATAAATGGCTCCTAGGAGAGGAGTAAAATGAAAACGCAAAAGCTTAAATTATCTGGGTTGTTAGGGGTTAATACTCAAAAATAAAATCTGTTTTATTCTTGACAGATTCTTGTACCAGGAGATCAGAGGAGAATCTTATATCTTCAGATTATAAAGCAGATGATGATATCACACAAGATACATATGAAGAACATTCCATTATCCCAGATACACCCTCAGCCCTTCACAGCCAAGATCTGTCATCTCATCCTTATATACAGGTCCTGTCTTCTCATTCATCACAGGATGTTCAGCAAAAAAAAAGCCACAGAAGGAATGATGGACATCAACAAGCTCATACAGAAAAGAAACCATATTCATGTTCAGAATGTGGGAAATGTTTTACTAAAAAATCAAGTGTTCTTAGACATCAAAGAACTCACACAGGAAAGAAGCCATTTTTATGTTCAGAATGCGGGAAATGTTTTACTGAGAAATCAATTCTTGTTCAACATCAAAGAACTCACACAGGAGAGAAGCTGCTTTCATGCTCAGAATGCGGGAAATGTTTTACTAAGAAATCGCATTTTGTTCAACATAAAATAACTCACACGGGGGAGAAGCCATTTTCATGTTCAGAATGTGGAAAATGTTTTACTAAAAAATCAAGTGTTCTTAGACATCAAAGAACTCACACAGGAGAGAAGCCATTTTTATGTTCAGAATGTGGAAAATGTTTTACTGAGAAATCAATTCTTGTTCAACATCAAAGAAGTCACACAGGAGAGAAGCCGTTTTCATGCTCAGAATGCTTGAAATGTTTTATTAAGAAATCACATCTTGTTAAACATAAAATAGCTCACTCAGGGGAGAAGCCATTTTCATGTTCAGAATGTGGGAAATGTTTTACTTGGAAATCAACTCTTCTTCAGCATCAAAGAACTCACACATAAGAGAAGCTGCTTTCATGCTCAAAAAGCGGGAAATCCCCATAGCAAACATATGCTGCTCTGCACATTTCCTAAAATACAGAAATGTCAGCAGAGAGCACTGTGTTCCAAAAAGTAAAGAATTTCCTCTGTAGTATTCAGCAGCTAATAAGTACTGGAAGGATTAAGATTTTTTAATTGAAGTAATTTAAATCTGTTTAAAGGGGTACCCTGCCCCTAGCATCTTATCTCCAATCCCAAGGATAGGGGATAAGATGTCAGATCGCTGGGGACCCCTGGGATCTCCCGCTGCTGGGGACCCCTGGGATCTCCGCTGCAGCACCCCGCTTTCATTACTGCACAGAGGAAACTCGCTCTGTGCGTAATGACGGGCGATACAGGGGCCGGAGCATTGTGACATCACGGCTCGTCCCCTTCAAGTCTATGGGATAGACTTCTATTGAGGGGGCGGGCTGTGACATCACGAGGGGGCGAAGCCATGACGGCAAGATGCTCCGGCCCCTGTATCGCCGGTTATTACGCACAGAGCGAGTTTGCTCTGTGCAGTAATGATAGCGGGGTGCTGCAGCGGAGATACCGGCGATCCGACATCTTATCCCCTATGCTTTGGATAGGGGATAAGATGCTAGGGGCGGAGTACCCCTTTCATCATTCTACTCTCTTACTACTCGGAGGGTCATGGGGGTGGGAAACACTTGTTTGGATACCCAGGGCTTCTGTTACCTGCATCATAATTCATCCAGTAAAGTGCGACCTCCATCACTATCAATAACTTCTGGACATCGGCATTTCTCCCCGGATAGGCCTTAGGCCAACCTGAAAAGAGATCCACACACACCAAAAAGTATTCATACCCTCCTCACAAGGAGAGCTTTCTGGCACCAGTTGATTTAAAAAAAAAAGTTTTCTACCGGAGTACCCCTTTAATAAAAGTTTTCTTTCTTATATGATTTATTATTCTTATATTCATCTCTGCACACTGGACTTATAATAAATGTAATATTGTCCCTGACGTTGTATATAGGGAATGTAACGCGTCAGTGTTGTCCCCGCCCCCTTCTCATTATGATTATAGAGACTTTCATTCAAGGCATCAGACAGGATCCGCGCGTCTCCCTTGAAGATCGTCTCTTCTGAACATAAGACGCTGCAGATACTTTTATTTATCACAAACCCTAGACCAGCGTTTCCCGTCTTGACGTCTATTTTCGGTCTCAGATCATAAAATCCATTTTTCTATATGAGAAGTCGTCAATATGTCAGCGTCCCCCGGGTTCAGTAAACATCGGTGTAATTCTTTTCCTTTTCTTTGTCCTCCCCGGGGTATAAAATCCCTAGAGATCTGATCACATCTGGTACAAGATCTCTTTACTTCACACTTTGCGCCATTATTACACGGATTGAAGACCCAGTTACACGCTCGTAAATTCCCATATATGTCGTGGATTGGAAGGAAAAAGGTTCTTAAATCTTATATTTACCAATAATATTTTATATTTTTACAGTCCGTCCCTATCATAGTACGGAATTGTTATTTTTCTTCTATCCGATGGTTATTTAGTAATTTTGTTATGATTCAGAAGAGACCACGTGTCCCGTATAGACGCTCACCCTGAAGACATTAGACGGCGGTTTTGTGTTTCCGGATTTACACACTTATTATAAAGCTTTTCCTTCGTCTGGATTATTAGAGCTCGTTCGCTCTTCTTTTTCTCATCCTCCCCTTTATATTCCTCCTCATGTGGATATGGAATTCTCCTCAGTCCCTCCTTCTATAGGGCCCATTTTGTGGCCCCCGCACTCCTCCTTGGCCTCTCTAGTACTTTCCTCTTTTATACGTAGAACAAACAGGAGCAAAAATACCAATGAGGCCCAATAAGATAAAACGTGACTTTTACTGCTACATTAGAATATTACAAAAATACACAATATAGAATTTACAGTAAATGGAAATACAGATACATCAAATGTCAACAAATGTATAATAGTAGTAACAATGAATGAAATTATGCCATCAATAAAGAATCAATAGGGGTGGGGGCAGGGGTACAGGTGACCATCCCTAATCTCCGCCCACTAGAGGCTATCCCTACCTAACCGATACTTACCCTTACCTAATGTAATGTGTGGAAGGGTATAGGGAAGTTAGTATTGAGTGGTTATATTGTCTCCGAGATAACTATATGGTTCACACAAAACCGTATCACTAAATCTCTGACTCCTTCTTCCAACGTGTTTCTCTCATAATACCATTTGAGTTCATCAGGGATGGAGGAGATATGCATAGAACTGTATACAATGTGAGTGGAGAACAGACACAAAAAACATACAATAGACTATTATACAAAAACATAGGAATATTGAGGATTATTAGTAAATAACCATCATGTGAATAAATTTCCTGTAATTAGATACTAATGAGGACATAAGATCGGTAACAAATGATCATTGGTGAAGATTCCATCCAGTATTCATAGTGTGGTCCAGTATATAAGAATTAAGAGCAAGTACAAAAAGGTAGAATATATTATTCCCAAATCCTTATTAATAGAACCTTAGGGTATAGAGAGAATAATACTAAGTAGTTCTCATATATCCCAAGTAGAGGAATATTCCACAATAGGAACAATCTGCAGCCGCTATTCCTGCAATTCCTTATTATGGTTCCCACATAGTGATAGAGGCTCCGTACAAACTCACAGAAGTGATGGAGTATAGAGAGGTATATGGGAAGAAAGACGCCATTAATGAGGAGACAATATATAGAGAGATCCTGAAGTCACACAGGATAGTGGGAATAGATAGATGGACAAATAGTAAGAAGAAAACAACAATATCAAGGACTCAGGGGATGTTAGGGACCAAACTGCTAAATATAAGATGTACAGGAATGGTGGATGGAATAGATAGAAATGATGGGAGCCACCTGAGAAATGGGAAGGACCATAGAAAATGTCCCAAAAATACATCATGATGGACCTGAGGACACATTACACATATACAGCTCTACTGTGTACACATACAGCTCAGCTACATGCACATTACACATATACAGCTCTACTGTGTACACATACAGCTCAGCTACATGTACATTACACATATACAGCTCTACTGTGTACACATACAGCTCAGCTACATGTACATTACACATATACAGCTCTACTGTGTACACATACAGCTCAGCTACATGTACATTACACATATACAGCTCTACTGTGTACACATACAGCTCAGCTACATGTACATTACACATATACAGCTCTACTGTGTAGACATACAGCTCAGCTACATGTACATTACACATATACAGCTCTACTGTGTACACATATACAGCTCAGCTACATGTACATTACACATATACAGCTCTACTGTGTACACATACAGCTCAGCTACATGTACATTACACATATACAGCTCTACTGTGTACACATACAGCTCAGCTATATGTACATTACACACAGCTCTACTGTGTACACATACAGCTCAGCTACATGCACATTACACATATACAGCTCTACTGTGTACACATATACAGCTCAGCTACATGTACATCACACATATACAGCTCTACTGTGTACACATACAGCTCAGCTACATGTACATTACACATATACAGCTCTACTGTGTACACATACAGCTCAGCTATATGTACATTACACACAGCTCTACTGTGTACACATACAGCTCAGCTACATGTACATTACACATATACAGCTCTACTGTGTACACATATACAGCTCAGCTACATGTACATCACACATATACAGCTCTACTGTGTACACATACAGCTCAGCTACATGCACATTACACATATACAGCTCTACTGTGTACACATACAGCTCAGCTACATGTACATTACACATATACAGCTCTACTGTGTACACATACAGCTCAGCTACATGTACATTACACATATACAGCTCTACTGTGTACACATACAGCTCAGCTACATGTACATTACACATATACAGCTCTACTGTGTACACATACAGCTCAGCTACATGCACATTACACATATACAGCTCTACTGTGTACACATACAGCTCAGCTACATGTACATTACACATATACAGCTCTACTGTGTACACATACAGCTCAGCTACATGTACATTACACATATACAGCTCTACTGTGTACACATACAGCTCAGCTACATGCACATTACACATATACAGCTCTACTGTGTACACATACAGCTCAGCTACATGCACATTACACATATACAGCACTACTGTGTACACATACAGCTCAGCTACATGCACATTACACATATACAGCTCTACTGTGTACACATACAGCCCAGCTACATGTACATTACACATATACAGCTCTACTGTGTACACATGCAGCTCAGCTACATGTACATTACACATATACAGCTCTACTGTGTACACATACAGCTCAGCTACATGTACATTACACATAAACAGCTCTACTGTGTACACATACAGCTCAGCTACATGTACATTACACATATACAGCTCTACTGTGTACACATACAGCTCAGCTACATGTACATTACACATACAGCTCTACTGTGTACACATACAGCTCAGCTACATGTACATTACACATATACAGCTCTACTGTGCACACATACAGCTCAGCTACATGCACATTACACATATACAGCTCTACTGTGTACACATATGGCTCAGCTACATGCACATTACACATATACAGCTCTACTGTGTACACATACGGCTCAGCTACATGTACATTACACATATACAGCTCTACTGTGTACACATATGGCTCAGCTACATGCACATTACACATATACAGCTCTACTGTGTACACATACAGCTCAGCTACATGTACATTACACACATATACAGCTCTACTGTGTACACATACAGCTCAGCTACATGTACATTACACATATACAGCTCTACTGTGTACACATACAGCTCAGCTACATGTACATTACACATATACAGCTCTACTGTGTACACATACAGTTCAGCTACATGCACATTACACATATACAGCACTACTGGGTACACATACAGCTCAGCTACATGTACATTACACATATACAGCTCTACTGTGTACATATACAGCTCAGCTACATGCACATTACACATATACAGCTCTACTGTGTACACATACAGCTCAGCTACATGTACATTACACATATACAGCTCTACTGTGTACACATACAGCTCAGCTACATGTACATTACACATATACAGCTCTACTGTGTACACATACAGCTCAGCTACATGCACATTACACATACAGCTCTACTGTGTACACATACAGCTCAGCTACATGCACATTACACATATACAGCTCTACTGTGTACACATATAGCTCAGCTACATGCACATTACACATATACAGCTCTACTGTGTACACATACAGCTCAGCTACATGCACATTACACATACAGCTCTACTGTGTACACATACAGCTCAGCTACATGCACATTACACATATACAGCTCTACTGTGTACACATACAGCTCAGCTACATGCACATTACACATATACAGCTCTACTGTGTACACATACAGCTCAGCTACATGCACATTACACATATACAGCTCTACTGTGTACACATACAGCTCAGCTACATGCACATTACACATATACAGCTCTACTGTGTACACATACAGCTCAGCTACATGCACATTACACATATACAGCTCTACTGTGTACACATACAGCTCGGCTACATGTACATTACACATATACAGCTCTACTGTGTACACATATATCCCGGCTACATGTACATTACACATATACAGCTCTACTGTGTACACATACAGCTCAGCTACATGTACATTACACATATACAGCTCTACTGTGTACACATACAGCTCAGCTACATGCACATTACACATATACAGCTCTACTGTGTACACATACAGCTCAGCTACATGCACATTACACATATACAGCTCTACTGTGTACACATACAGCTCAGCTACATGCACATTACACATATACAGCTCTACTGTGTACACATACAGCTCAGCTACATGCACATTACACATATACAGCTCTACTGTGTACACATACAGCTCAGCTACATGTACATTACACATATACAGCTCTACTGTGTACACATACAGCTCAGCTACACGCACATTACACATATACAGCTCTACTGTGTACACATACAGCTCAGCTACATGTACATTACACATATACAGCACTACTGTGTACACATACAGCTCAGCTACATGTACATTACACATATACAGCTCTACTGTGTACACATACAGCTCAGCTACACGCACATTACACATATACAGCTCTACTGTGTACACATACAGCTCAGCTACATGTACATTACACATATACAGCTCTACTGTGTACACATACAGCTCAGCTACATGTACATTACACATATACAGCTCTACTGTGTACACATACAGCTCAGCTACATGTACATTACACATATACAGCTCTACTGTGTACACATACAGCTCAGCTACATGCACATTACACATATACAGCTCTACTGTGTACACATACAGCTCAGCTACATGTACATTACATATATACAGCTCTACTGTGTACACATACAGCTCAGCTACATGTACATTACACATATACAGCTCTACTGTGTACACATACAGCTCAGCTACATGTACATTACACATATACAGCTCTACTGTGTACACATACAGCTCAGCTACATGCACATTACACATATACAGCTCTACTGTGTACACATACAGCTCAGCTACATGTACATTACACATATACAGCTCTACTGTGTACACATACAGCTCAGCTACATGTACATTACACATATACAGCTCTACTGTGTACACATACAGCTCAGCTACATGCACATTACACATATACAGCTCTACTGTGTACATATACAGCTCAGCTACATGTACATTACACATATACAGCTCTACAGTGTACACATACAGCTCAGCTACATGTATATTACACATATACAGCTCTACTGTGTACACATACAGCTCAGCTACATGTACATTACACACAGCTCTACTGTGTACACATACAGCTCAGCTACATGCACATTACACATATACAGCTCTACTGTGTACACATACAGCTCAGCTACATGTACATTACACATATACAGCTCAGCTACATGTACATTACACATATACAGCTCAGCTACATGTACATTACACACATACAGCTCTACTGTGTACACATACAGCCCAGCTACATGTACATTACACATATATAGCTCTACTGTGTACACATACAGCTCAGCTACATGTACATTACACATATACAGCTCTACTGTGTACACATACAGCTCAGCTACATGTACATTACACATATACAGCTCTACTGTGTACACATACAGCTCAGCTACATGTACATTACACATATACAGCTCTACTGTGTACACATACAGCTCAGCTACATGTACATTACACATATACAGCTCTACTGTGTACACATACAGCTCAGCTACATGCACATTACACATATACAGCTCTACTGTGTACACATACAGCTCAGCTACACGCACATTACACATATACAGCTCTACTGTGTACACATACAGCTCAGCTACATGTACATTACACATATACAGCTCTACTGTGTACACATACAGCTCAGCTACATGCACATTACACATATACAGCTCTACTGTGTACACATACAGCTCAGCTACATGCACATTACACATATACAGCTCTACTGTGTACACATACAGCTCAGCTACATGTACATTACATATATACAGCTCTACTGTGTACACATACAGCTCAGCTACATGCACATTACACATATACAGCTCTACTGTGTACATATACAGCTCAGCTACATGTACATTACACATATACAGCTCTACAGTGTACACATACAGCTCAGCTACATGTATATTACACATATACAGCTCTACTGTGTACACATACAGCTCAGCTACATGTACATTACACACAGCTCTACTGTGTACACATACAGCTCAGCTACATGCACATTACACATATACAGCTCTACTGTGTACACATACAGCTCAGCTACATGTACATTACACATATACAGCTCAGCTACATGTACATTACACATATACAGCTCAGCTACATGTACATTACACACATACAGCTCTACTGTGTACACATACAGCCCAGCTACATGTACATTACACATATATAGCTCTACTGTGTACACATACAGCTCAGCTACATGTACATTACACATATACAGCTCTACTGTGTACACATACAGCTCAGCTACATGTACATTACACATATACAGCTCTACTGTGTACACATACAGCTCAGCTACATGTACATTACACATATACAGCTCTACTGTGTACACATACAGCTCAGCTACATGTACATTACACATATACAGCACTACTGTGTACACATACAGCTCAGCTACATGTACATTACACACATACATCTCTACTGTGTACACATACAGCTCAGCTACATGTACATTACACATATACAGCTCTACTGTGTACACATACAGCTCAGCTACATGTACATTACACATATACAGCTCTACTGTGTACACATACAGCTCAGCTATATGTACATTACACATTGTGAGAAGGTGAAAGGGATCATAGTGGATGGACGCTATGTGTCACCAAGGCTCCTGTCCTTGGTGAAGTAAAGCCGAGTTTTTCTCTAGTGGCTGCTGATGCAGCTGGACACTAGGGCTGTCGTGTGGCTGGAAGGTCAATATGGGACGGCTTTACTGGGAATGACCAAGTGTAGGGTGGGGGGTCATTCCCCACAATCCAGGCCAGCTTTTTCCTGGCTTTAAAAGGTAGCCTACCTCACCAGGTGAGGGGGATTGTCTTTTGGCAGCTGACACTGCATGGAGAGGCTGTGTGTGGAGCTCTGCTCTGGAGGTCAGGAAAAGCCCTTGCTGTGTGCCACACCGCACAAACCCCAGGTGTGAACAAACACCAAAGAGAGTGAAGGTGAACTTTGTTATGCTGTTTTCCTTTATCCTACATTAAAGACTGTGTTTGCTGTTTATTTAAGTGTCAATAAAACACTGGACTTTGATTTAAAAATGCTGTCTCCTTTCCTCAATATTGCAACCGCATCTATTTGCAAGAGCGAGTCTTCACATTTGGTGGAGGATGCGGGCAATGCAGCGAGGCCAGTGTTGAAGTTGCAACACCAGCGTTGGTGTTGCTAGGGCCAACTGCATGATAAAGACACTACAATTTAATTCTGTAGACATTTAGAAGGCCAGAATTGTATGTCCTGGGTGAAAGCTGCTGCTGCACTTCAGGGCCCATCCAACACCATGGAAGAGGCGATTAGACAGCTGATACAAGCACAACAGCAGTCCATGGCACTCCAGCAGGAGACCACCAGGACACCAGCAGACCATGGCACAACAACAGAAGGCCATGGCACACCTGCATGAGACCAACCAGCTACTGTTGCAGCAGATGATGGCGCTGCAGACCGCAGCAACGACAAGGACCTACTATGACGCCCGGAAGGCTGTACGGATGTCGATGCCAAAGATGACAGCGGCCAATGACGTAGAGGCTTATTTGGCGGTGTTCGAGAGAGTGGGCTGAGAGGGAGAAGCTACCCCCTGACCAGTGGGCTGAGGTCATCACCCCCTTCCTGACTTCTCAGTCCCAGCAGGCCTACTTTGATTTGCCAGATGACCAAGCGGCAGACTACAGCACGGTGAAGGGTGAAATACTCGCAAGACTGGGAGTTACTGTGTGGGTCTGGGCCCAGCGTGTGAGGGAGTGGGAATATAAGCTGGCTGAACCTGCCCGGCCGCAATACTATGACTTGTTGCAGCGGCTCCAGAAGTGGCTACAGCCAGAGGTCCTGCTGTCCCCCTCTGCTATGCTTGACCATTTCCTGGCCGACATGTTCTATAGGGCTTTGCCCACTCTCCTACGGAGTTGGGTTTGCCAGATAAATCCTAGCAATGCCCTGGGCATGGTGGACTTGGTGGAAAGGTACGAGGCCACCACCAGACTGTGGGAGGAGGCGGTTAAACCCCGGAGGACCCCATCCTTGCCCAAGATGTCACTAGTCCCTAGGGTTCCCCGGGAGGTATTACCTAAAGACCTTGCCCCGTTGCTGTGTTGGGGCTGTCACGAACCGGGACATGTCAAGGCCAATTGTCTTAACCTGGGAGAACCTATGGACGTTAACTTTGCTCACTGCCCCTCCATGTATGCCCAGAGACTATGTGCCGCAGGAATCCCCAAGGCAGGAGAGTCGGGGCACCTGTGCAGGGTGGAGTTGGGAGGGTGTGAGGTGGAGGCACAACTGGACTCGGGCAGCATGGTGACTCTGGTGAGGTCGGAGTTGGTACCCCGCATAGACTATACAGGATGTGCATACACGGGGACTTGAGAGACTACCTCACCGCCCTGGTGACTGTAGCAACCCCATCCGGCCAGTGGACCCATGAAATGGCTGTGGCTACAAAACTCCCTCACAAACTGATCATTGGAAGAGACTTTCCAGGTTATGTGTTTTTGTGGCCCCAGATAAAAGTCCCCCAAACCTGTGAGGCAGGGGCTGTCCCCAATAGATTGGCCTTATTCAGGGGTGACCCCAGAACCTTGGGAATCTGATCCTGATGTACCCACGGTAGGGGTGACCACTCACAGAGAAGAAGACACACAAGCGTCTCCCTTGCATGTAATGGTGGGAGATGTAGAGGAGCTGCCTCCAGGGCCCGAGTTGGCAGACCTCAACGTCTCTGGGGGCAATTTTGGTACTGCCCAACACCAAGACCCAACGTTGTCTCGGGCCTGGGAAAATGTCTTGGTGGTGGAAGATGCACCCCAACAACCGGGGGCCGAGACGGTATATCCCCATTTTGTGGTTCACCAAGGGATGTTGTACCGGGTAAATCAGGTACAGGGTGAGAATGTGGAACAGTTGGTGGTAAAACAGCTACGGACCTCGGTGTATCACCCCCAGACAAATGGCCTGGTAGAAAGTTTCAACCAAACATTAAAAAATATGTTAAAGTGAGTGGTGGCTAAAGATGGGAAGAATTGGGATCTTTTGCTGCCCTATCTCATGTTTGCAGTGCGAGAAGTGCCCCGGGCCTCTACTGGGTTCTCGCACTTTGAACTGTTATACGGGAGACATCCACGTGGACTATTAGACATAGCTAAAGAAGCATGGGAACAACAGCCTACCCCGCACAAAAGTGTAGTTGAGTATGTCACTCAGTTACGGGAACTAATGGAAACAGTGTTGCCCTTAGTCAGGGTTACATATGGAGGCCACTCAGCGAGCTCAGAGCAGGGTTTATTATCGTCAGGCTAGGGTATGGAATTTTAACCCAGGAGATCGGATTCTGGTTCTCGTACCAACGGTTGATAGTAAGTTCCTGGCTAGGTGGCAGGGTCCCTACGAGGTGGTTGGAAAGGTAGGGGAAGTAACCTACAAGGTACACCAGCATGGATGAAGAAAGCCAGAGCAGGTATACCATGTAAATCTCCTAAAACCTTGGAAAAATAGGGAGACTGGTGAGAATGACAGCCGCCGGCCAGACTTATTAGGGGTAGAGGTTCCTGTCCCTCAGTCTTGTGCAAGGGAGATGTAAAGATGGCTGACAGCCTTTCCACTGCACAAACTCTGGAGGTCATGGAGTTCGTCAGTAGGAACACCGATGTGTTCTCAGATCTCCCGGGATGTACTTCTGTCATCGCCATGACATTGTCACTGAACCTCAGGTGAAAATACGGTTGAAACCATACCGGGTACCTGAGGCGCGGTGACAAGCCATCGCGGAGGAAGTACAACAAATGTTGAAGTTGGACGTTATTGAGGAATCGAAAAGTGAGTGGGTTAGCCCGATAGTCTTAATACCCAAACCAGACGGTACGTTATGGTTCTGTAACGATTTCCGGAAACTGAATGAAGTTTCCAAGTTTGATTCGTATCCCATGCCCAGAGTGGATGAGCTTATTGAGAAGCTGGGAACAAGCCCGGTCGTTTTCTGTTTTGGACCTCACAAAAGGGTACTGGCAGGTACCCTTGATGGAGGCTGCCAAGGAGAAAACCACATTTGTTACACCAGAGGGCCTGTTCCAATACAAGGTGTTACCCTTTGGTCTACATGGCGCTCCCCATGGTCCAAAGGTTAATGGACATTGTGCTCCGACCACATCGTCGGTATGCTTCAGCCTACCTGGATGATATCGTCATTTACAGCGCAGATTGGGAAAGTCATCTTCCAAAAGTGCAGGCCGTGGTAGACTCCCTCAGGAAAGCTGGGATAACGGCTAACCCAAAAAAAATTGCCATTGGTCTGGAAGAGACCAAATACCTGGGGTACATCATTGGGCGTGGGGTTGTTAAACCTCAGGTAAACAAAGTGGAGGCCATACGGAATTGGCCACGTCCTGTCACTACCCGACAAGTGAGGCCGTTTCTGGGGATGGTGGGATATTATGGAGTTATTCCCCATTTCGCTATAGTTGCTGCGCCCTTAACGGACCTCTTGAAAGGACGCAAGTCGGTAATGGTGAGGTGGAATGAACAAGCAGAGCAGGCTTTCTCCGCTTTAAAGTCGGCCCTATGCGGGTCTCCGGTTCTGGTGACACCCGACTTCAAAAAGGAGTTTATAGTGCAGTCCGAGGCCTCTGAGGTAGGTCTCTGTGCTGTACTCTCACATGAAGTCAATGGGAAGAACATCTCGTTGTCTTCCTCAGTCGCAAACTTGCCCCGGCCGAGACCAGGTATAGTATAGTGGAGAGTGCCTGGCCATTAAGTGTCTGGCCACAAAATTTTAAATTCACAGTTGAGCACAGGACTCGGTTGCTTGGCAATGCCGATACCATGTCCCGGGTACACTGTTGCACGAGTGTTCACCCCCTCAGGCTTGAACAAAGTGGGGGGGGGGGGGGAGGGTATGTGAGAAGGTGAAAGGGATGGTGATTGATGGACGCTATGTGCCACCAGGGTTCCTGGCCTTGGTGAAGTAAAGCCACCTTATTTATCTAGTGTCTACTGCGGTGCAGCTAGTCGATAGTTCTGTAGTGTGGCTGGAAGTGTGGCCAACCTGGGACGGCTTTACTGGGAATGAGTAGGGTGGGGGTCATTCCCCACAATCCTGGCTTTAAAGCCTGGCTCCCTCACCAGGGGCGGGGGATTGTCCAGTTCGGCAGCTGACAGAGCAAGGAGAGGCTGTGTGAGGAGCTCTGCTCTGGAGTCCAGGAAAAGCCTTCGCTGTATATACCACACGGCACAAACCCCGGGTGTGAACAAACACCAAAGAGAGACAAGGTGGACTTTGTTATGATTTCTCTCTTTTTTCCTGCTTTAAAGACTGTGTTTGCTGAGTACTAAAGTGTGAATAAAACACTGGACTTAGATTTAAAACGCTGTCTCCTTACCTCAATACTGCAACCGCACCTCACTACAACACTGAGCTGTATGTGTACACAGCAGAGCTGTATATGTGTAATGTGCATGTAGCTGAGCTGTATGTGTACACAGTAGAGCTGTATATGTGTAATGTACATGTAGCTGAGCTGTATTTGTACACAGTAGAGCTGTATATGTGTAATGTACATGTAGCTGAGCTGTATGTGTACACAGTAGAGCTGTATATGTGTAATGTACATGTAGCTGAGCTGTATGTGTACACAGCAGAGCTGTATATGTGTAATGTACATGTAGCTGAGCTGTATGTGTACACAGTAGAGCTGTATATGTGTAATGTACATGTAGCTGAGCTGTATGTGTACACAGTAGAGCTGTATATGTGTAATGTACATGTAGCTGAGCTGTATGTGTACACAGTAGAGCTGTATATGTGTAATGTACATGTAGCTGAGCTGTATTTGTACACAGTAGAGCTGTATATGTGTAATGTACATGTAGCTGAGCTGTATGTGTACACAGTAGAGCTGTATATGTGTAATGTACATGTAGCTGAGCTGTATGTGTACACAGCAGAGCTGTATATGTGTAATGTACATGTAGCTGAGCTGTATGTGTACACAGTAGAGCTGTATATGTGTAATGTGCATGTAGCTGAGCTGTATGTGTACACAGTAGAGCTGTATATGTGTAATGTACATGTAGCTGAGCTGTATGTGTACACAGTAGTGCTGTATATGTGTAATGTACATGTAGCTGAGCTGTATGTGTACACAGCAGAGCTGTATATGTGTAATGTACATGTAGCTGAGCTGTATGTGTACACAGTAGAGCTGTATATGTGTAATGTGCATGTAGCTGAGCTGTATGTGTACACAGTAGAGCTGTATATGTGTAATGTACATGTAGCTGAGCTGTATGTGTACACAGTAGAGCTGTATATGTGTAATGTGCATGTAGCTGAGCTGTATGTGTACACAGTAGAGCTGTATATGTGTAATGTACATGTAGCTGAGCTGTATGTGTACACAGTAGAGCTGTTTGTAATGTACATGTAGCTGAGCTGTATGTGTACACAGTAGAGCTGTATATGTGTAATGTACATGTAGCTGAGCTGTATGTGTACACAGTAGAGCTGTATATGTGTAATGTGCATGTAGCTGAGCTGGATGTGTACACAGTAGAGCTGTATATGTGTAATGTACATGTAGCTGAGCTGTATGTGTACACAGTAGAGCTGTATATGTGTAATGTGCATGTAGCTGAGCTGTATGTGTACACAGTAGAGCTGTATATGTGTAATGTACATGTAGCTGAGCTGTATGTGTACACAGTAGAGCTGTATATGTGTAATGTGCATGTAGCTGAGCTGTATGTGTACACAGTAGAGCTGTATATGTGTAATGTACATGTAGCTGAGCTGTATGTGTACACAGTAGAGCTGTTTGTAATGTACATGTAGCTGAGCTGTATGTGTACACAGTAGAGCTGTATATGTGTAATGTACATGTAGCTGAGCTGTATGTGTACACAGTAAAGCTGTATATGTGTAATGTACATGTAGCTGAGCTGTATGTGTACACAGTAGAGCTGTATATGTGTAATGTACATGTAACTGAGCTGTATGTGTACACAGTAAAGCTGTATATGTGTAATGTACATGTAGCTGAGCTGTATGTGTACACAGTAGAGCTGTATATGTGTAATGTGCATGTAGCTGAGCTGTATGTGTACACAGTAGAGCTGTATATGTGTAATGTACATGTAGCTGAGCTGTATGTGTACACAGTAGAGCTGTATATGTGTAATGTACATGTAGCTGAGCTGTATGTGTACACAGTAGAGCTGTATATGTGTAATGTACATGTAGCTGAGCTGTATGTGTACACAGTAGAGCTGTATATGTGTAATGTGCATGTAGCTGAGCTGTATGTGTACACAGTAGAGCTGTATATGTGTAATGCGCATGTAGCTGAGCTGTATGTGTACACAGTAGAGCTGTATATGTGTAATGTGCATGTAGCTGAGCTGTATGTGTACACAGTAGAGCTGTATAAGTGTAATGTACATGTAGCTGAGCTGTATGTGTACACAGTAGAGCTGTATATGTGTAATGTTCATGTAGCTGAGCTGTATGTGTACACAGTAGAGCTGTATATGTGTAATGTGCATGTAGCTGAGCTGTATGTGTACACAGTAGAGCTGTATATGTGTAATGTACATGTAGCTGAGCTGTATGTGTACACAGTAGAGTTGTATATGTGTAATGTACATGTAGCTGAGCTGTATGTGTACACAGTAGAGCTGTATATGTGTAATGTGCATGTAGCTGAGCTGTATGTGTACACAGTAGAGCTGTATATGTGTAATGTACATGTAGCTGAGCTGTATGTGTACACAGTAGTGCTGTATATGTGTAATGTACATGTAGCTGAGCTGTATGTGTACACAGTAGAGCTGTATATGTGTAATGTGCATGTAGCTGAGCTGTATGTGTACACAGTAGAGCTGTATATGTGTAATGTACATGTAGCTGAGCTGTATGTGTACACAGTAGAGCTGTTTGTAATGTACATGTAGCTGAGCTGTATGTGTACACAGTAGAGCTGTATATGTGTAATGTACATGTAGCTGAGCTGTATGTGTACACAGTAGAGCTGTATATGTGTAATGTGCATGTAGCTGAGCTGTATGTGTACACAGTAGAGCTGTATATGTGTAATGTACATGTAGCTGAGCTGTATGTGTACACAGTAGAGCTGTATATGTGTAATGTGCATGTAGCTGAGCTGTATGTGTACACAGTAGAGCTGTATATGTGTAATGTACATGTAGCTGAGCTGTATGTGTACACAGTAGAGCTGTATATGTGTAATGTACATGAAGCTGAGCTGTATGTGTACACAGAACTGTATATGTGTAATGTACATGTAGTTGAGCTGTATGTGTACACAGTAGAGCTGTATATGTGTAATGTACATGTAGCTGGGCTGTATGTGTACACAGTAGAGCTGTATATGTGTAATGTACATGTAGCTGAGCTGTATGTGTACACAGTAGAGCTGTATATGTGTAATGTACATGTAGCTGAGCTGTATGTGTACACAGTAGAGCTGTATATGTGTAATGTACATGTAGCTGAGCTGTATGTGTACACAGTAGAGCTGTATATGTGTAATGTACATGTAGCTGAGCTGTATGTGTACACAGTAGAGCTGTATATGTGTAATGTACATGTAGCTGGGCTGTATGTGTACACAGTAGAGCTGTATATGTGTAATGTACATGTAGCTGAGCTGTATGTGTACACAGTAGAGCTGTATGTGTGTAATGTACATGTAGCGGAGCTGTATGTGTACACAGTAGAGCTGTATATGTGTAATGTACATGTGGCTGAGCTGTATGTGTACACAGTAGAGCTGTATATGTGTAATGTACATGTAGCTGAGCTGTATGTGTACACAGTAGAGCTGTATATGTGTAATGTGCATGTAGCTGAGCTGTATATGTACACAGTAGAGCTGTATATGTGTAATGTACATGTAGTTGAGCTGTATGACATGACATAGCTGCATAAGTTTCAAAAGAAAACTTTTATTAACCATTGGGAACAAGTTTGGAGATGCAGTATATGATATATGTATAAATGTCAGATATCCTATGTACATGGATAATATATAGATGTGTTATCTGCATCATTTATTGCTCTGAATTGGCTTCTCTCCTATGTTAATTCTTTGATGCTGAAGAAGAGCTGGTTTCCAAGTAAAACATTTTCCACATTCTGAGCATGAAAATGGTTTCTCTCTTGTGTGAGTTCTTTGATGACTAATAAGTTTGGTTTCCAAGTATAACATTTCCCACATTCTGAACATAAAGATGGCTCCTCCACTGTGTGAGATTTTTCATGTTCAACGAGACTTGATCTGTAAGTAAAACTTTTTCCACATGCTGAGCATGAAAATGGTTTCTCCCCTGTGTGAGTTCAATAATGTTGAACAAAACTTTATTTCCCACATTCTGAACATGAAAACAGAAGAGAAGCCATTTTTAAATCAAGTTATTTTGTACATCAAAGAACTCAGAAATCAGTAAAACATTTCCCACATTCTGAGCATGAATATGGTTTCTTTCTTGTGTGAGCTTCTCAATGTCCAACAGCCCTTCTGTGACCTTATTTTTCTTAACATTCTGTGATGAATAAGAAGACAGGACCAAGGTTTAATGTTTAATATTCTAGTACCTGGTGACATATATACAGATGTGTTATTTGGATTCTATTTGCATTTTGCGTAACAGACATTTCTGTAGGTGTATAACAAGATGTGCTTTCCGAGTAAGACATTTCCCACATTCTGAACATGGAAAGGGCTTCTCACCTGTGTGAGTTATTTGATGTGCAACAAGATGTGCTTGCTGAGTAAAACATTTTCCACATTGTGAGCATACAAATGGCTTCTCTCTTGTGTGACTTCTCTTATGTCTAACAAGATCTGATTTAGCAGTAAAACATTTCTCACATTCTGAACATGAAAATGGCTTCTCTCCTGTATGAGTTCTCTGATGTACTACAAGACTTGATTTCTGAGTAAAACATTTCCCACATTCTGAGCATGAATATGTTTTCTTTCCTGTATGAGCTCGTTGATGTCCAACACCCCTTCTGTGATGAATGAGAAGACCGGACCTGTATATAAGGATGAGATGACAGATCTTGGCTGTGAAGGGCTGAGGGTGTATCTGGGATAATGGAATGTTCTTCATATGTATCTTGTGTGATTTCATCATCTGCTTTATAATCTGAAGATATAAGATTCTCCTCTGATCTCCTGCTACAAGAATCTGCAGAGAATAACACAGATTATATTATCAGTATTAACCCCTTAACAACCCAGTGCATTTTTGCATTTCTAAGCAATAGTACTTTGTAAATCCATCTCTCATTTTTAAGTAAGATTTACTGCAAAACTGAAGAAAGATATTTGCTATGATAGCGGAGCAGCCATACAACAGTGGTGTCAAACTGTGGCCCTCCAGATGTTGCAAAACTTCAACTCCCTGCATGCCTGGACACCAAAGGTCTGTCTGCCTCCTCCATAGAATGCACACTGTCCCTGAAATGTAAATCAAGGCTTCCCTCTCATGGTATCCCTTAGTGCAGTGGTCTTCAAACTGTGGCCCTCCAAATGTTGCAAAACTTCAACTTCCAGCACGCCCGGGAGATGAAGTTTTGGAACATCTGGAGGGCCACAGTTTGACACCACTACCTTACAAGGAGCAGGGACACCAGTCTTTGACAATCATGTGGACACAGCCTCAGGGAAAATCACTGCTATGGGGCCCGGTCAGGGACCAAATGACCGTACCCCCCAATCCACCTGACCCCGCAGGTTATAATGGAGCAGTCATCCAAACCGCCCCCTTTATAATCCTCATGCCAGCCAGAGAATTCAGACAAAGGATAGGGCAGTGGTTCTCCCCCAGGGGTACTTAGCAATTCTCCAGGGGGTACTTGAAAAAACTCAGTAATGGCAGCCACAGCCACTGGTTACTGGTCTGGACCACCTTGAAAGAAATGGTCGGCTGACGTCACAGCACAGAGGAGCGGAGGACAGCTAAGGGGCAGCGTGGGCACTGGGTGCTGTGGGCAGGAACTACCATCAGCTTTGTTGCTCCACTGTCCCTGCAGACCGGGGACCTACTGCTCAGAGCCATAGGAATAGGTCCCCAGACCAGAGGAGCAGTGGACACCAAAGAGGGACAGTATGGAGGCCTACAACTATATATGGGGGCAGTATGGGGGCCTACAACTATATATGGGGGCCTACAGCTATATATGGGGACAGTATGGTGGCCTACAACTATATATGGGGACAGTATGGGGGCCTACAACTATATATGGGGGCAGTATGGTGGCCTACAGCTATATATGGGGGCAGTATGGGGGCCTACAACTATATATGGGGACAGTATGGGGGCCTACAGCTATATATGGGGACAGTATGGTGGCCTACAGCTATATATGGGGACAGTATGGTGGCCTACAACTATATATGGGGGCCTACAACTATATGTGGGGGCAGTATGGTGGCCTACAACTATATATGGGGACAGTATGGGGGCCTACAACTATATATGGGAGCAGTATGGTGGCCTACAACTATATATGGGGACAGTATGGTGGCCTACAGCTATATATGGGGACAGTATGGTGGCCTACAACTATATATGGGGACAGTATGGGGGCCTACAGCTGTATATGGGGACAGTATGGTGGCCTACAACTATATATGGGGACAGTATGGTGGCCTACAACTATATATGGGGACAGTATGGTGGCCTACAACTATATATGGGGACAGTATGGTGGCCTACAGCTATATATGGGGACAGTATGGTGGCCTACAACTATATATGGGGACAGTATGGGGGCCTACAGCTGTATATGGGGGCAGTATGGGGGCCTACAGCTGTATATGGGGGCAGTATGGGGGCCTACAGCTATATATGGGGGCAGTATGGTGGCCTACAGCTATATATGGGGGCAGTATGGTGGCCTACAGCTATATATGGGGGCAGTATGGGGGCCTACAGCTATATCAGGGGGCAGTATGGTGGCCTACAACTATATATGGGGGCAGTATGGTGGCCTACAACTATATATGGGGGCAGTATGGTGGCCTACAACTGTATATGGGGACAGTATGGGGGCCTACAGCTGTATATGGGGGCAGTATGGGGGCCTACAGCTATATATGGGGGCAGTATGGTGGCCTACAGCTATATATGGGGGCAGTATGGTGGCCTACAGCTATATATGGGGGCAGTATGGTGGCCTACAACTATATATGGGGACAGTATGGTGGCCTACAACTATATATGGGGGCAGTATGGTGGCCTACAGCTATATATGGGGACAGTATGGGGGCCTACAACTATATATGGGGGCAGTATGGGGGCCTACAGCTATATCAGGGGGCAGTATGGTGGCCTACAACTATATATGGGGACAGTATGGTGGCCTACAACTATATATGGGGGCAGTATGGTGGCCTACAACTATATATGGGGACAGTATGGTGGCCTACAGCTATATATGGGGACAGTATGGTGGCCTACAACTATATATGGGGGCAGTATGGTGGCCTACAGCTATATATGGGGGCAGTATGGAGGCCTACAACTATATATGGGGGCAGTATGGGGGCCTACAGCTATATATGGGGACAGTATGGTGGTCTACAAGTATATATGGGGACAGTATGGTGGCCTACAACTATATATGGGGGCAGTATGGTGGCCTACAGCTATATATGGGGACAGTATGGTGGCCTACAGCTATATATGGGGACAGTATGGTGGCCTACAGCTATATATGGGGGAAGTATAGGGACCTACAACTATATACGGGGGCAGTATGGCGGCCTACAACTATATATGGGGACAGTATGGAGGCCTACAGCTATATATGGGGACAGTATGGTGGCCTACAACTATATATCGGGACAGTATGGTGGCCTACAACTATATATGGGGACAGTATGGTGGCCTACAACTATATATGGGGACAGTATGGAGGCCTACAACTATATATTGGGAGAGTATGGTGGCCTACAACTATATATGTGGGCAGTATGGTGGCCTACAACTATATATGGGGGCAGTATGGGGGCCTACAACTATATATGGGGGCTGTATGGTGGTCTACAACTATATAAGGGGACAGTATGGTGGCCTACAACTATATATGGTGACAGTATGGTGGCCTACAACTATATATGGGGACAGTATGGTGGCCTACAACTATATATGGGGACAGAATGGAGGCCTACAACTATATATGGGGACAGTATGGTGGCCTACAACTATATATGGGGACAGTATGGGGGCCTACAGCTATATATGGGGGCAGTATGGTGGCCTACAGCTATATATGGGGACAGTATGGTGGCCTACAGCTATATATGGGGACAGTATGGTGGCCTACAGCTATAAATGGGGACAGTATGGTGGCCTACAACTATATATGGGGACAGTATGGTGGCCTACAACTATATATGGGGCAGTATGGAGGCCTACAACTATATATGGGGCAGTATGGAGGCCTACAACTATATATGGGGACAGTATGGTGGCCTACAACTATATATGGGGCAGTATGGTGGCCTACAACTATATATGGGGGCAGTATGGTGGCCTACAGCTATATATGGGGACAGTATGGTGGCCTACAACTATATATGGGGACAGTATGGGGGCCTACAACTATATATGGGGACAGTATGGTGGCCTACAACTATATATGTGGGCAGTATGGTGGCCTACAACTATATATGGGGACAGTATGGTGGCCTACAACTATATATGGGGACAGTATGGTGGCCTACAAAAGGGGACAGTATGGTGGCCTACAACTATATAAGGGGACAGTATGGTGGCCTACAACTATATACTGGGACAGTATGGTGGCCTACAACTATATATGGGGGTAGTATGGGGGCCTACAACTATATATGGGGGCAGTATGGGGGCCTACAACTATATAAGGGGACAGTATGGTGGCCTACAACTATATATGGGGACAGTATGGTGGCCTACAACTATATATGGGGACAGTATGGGGGCCTACAACTATATAAGGGGACAGTATGGTGGCCTACAACTATATATGGGGGCAGTATGGGGGCCTACAACTATATAAGGGGACAGTATGGAGGCCTACAGCTGTATATGGGGGCAGTATGGGGGCCTACAACTATATAAGGGGACAGTATGGAGGCCTACAGCTATATATGGGGGCCTACAACTATATATGGGGACAGTATGGAGGCCTACAACTATATATGGGCACAGTATGGGGGCCTACAACTATATATGGGGGCAGTATGGTGGCCTACAGCTATATATGGGGACAGTATGGGGGCCTACAGCTATATATGGGGGCAGTATGGGGGCCTACAGCTATATATGGGGACAGTATGGTGACCTACAACTATATAAGGGGACAGTATGGTGGCCTACAACTATATAAGGGGACAGTATGGTGGCCTACAACTATATATGGGGACAGTATGGAGGCCTACAACTATATATGGGGACAGTATGGGGGCCTACAACTATATATGGGGACAGTATGGTGGCCTACAACTATATAAGGGGACAGTATGGTGGCCTACAACTATATATGGGGACAGTATGGGGGCCTACAACTATATAAGGGGACAGTATGGAGGCCTACAGCTATATATGGGGGCAGTATGGTGGCCTACAACTATATATGGGGACAGTATGGAGGCCTACAGCTGTATATGGGGGCAGTATGGGGGCCTACAACTATATAAGGGGACAGTATGGAGGCCTACAGCTATATATGGGGGCCTACAACTATATATGGGGCCAGTATGGGGGCCTACAACTATATATGGGGACAGTATGGTGGCCTACAGCTATATATGGGGGCAGTATAGGAGCCTACAGCTATATATGGGGACAGTATGGTGGCCTACAACTATATATGGGGACAGTATGGAGGCCTACAGCTGTATATGGGGGCAGTATGGGGGCCTACAACTATATAAGGGGACAGTATGGAGGCCTACAGCTATATATGGGGGCCTACAACTATATATGGGGACAGTATGGAGGCCTACAACTATATATGGGGACAGTATGGTGGCCTACAACTATATATGGGGACAGTATGGTGGCCTACAACTATATATGGGGACAGTATGGTGGCCTACAACTATATATGGGGGCAGTATGGGGGCCTACAACTATATATGGGGACAGTATGGTGGACTACAGCTATATATGGGGACATTATGGTGGCCTACAACTATATAAGGGGACAGTATGGTGGCCTACAACTATATATGGGGACAGTATGGTGGCCTACAACTATATATGGGGGCAGTATGGTGGCCTACAACTATATATGGGGACAGTATGGTGGCCTACAACTATATATGGAGGCCTACAACTATATATGGGGCCAGTATGGGGGCCTACAACTATATATGGGGACAGTATGGGGGCCTACAACTATATATGGGGGCAGTATGGTGGCCTACAGCTATATATGGGGACAGTATGGTGGCCTACAGCTATATATGGGGCAGTATGGTGGCCTACAGCTATATATGGGGACAGTATGGTGGCCTACAGCTATATATGGGGCAGTATGGTGGCCTACAGCTATATATGGGGGCAGTATGGTGGCCTACAACTATATAATGGACAGTATGGTGGCCTACAACTATATATGGGGACAGTATGGAGGCCTACAACTATATATGGGGACAGTATGGAGGCCTACAGCTATATATGGGGACAGTATGGAGGCCTACAACTATATATGGGGACAGTATGGTGGCCTACAGCTATACATGGGGACAGTATGGTGGCCTACAACTATACATGGGGACAGTATGGTGGCCTACAACTATATATGGGGACAGTATGGTGGCCTACAACTATATATGGGGACAGTATGGAGGCCTACAACTATATATGGGGACAGTATGGAGGCCTACAACTATATATGGGGACAGTATGGTGGCCTACAACTATATATGGGGACAGTTTGGGGGCCTACAGCTATATATGGGGACATTATGGTGGCCTACAACTATATATGGGGACAGTATGGGGGCCTACAACTATATATGGGGGCAGTATGGTGGCCTACAACTGTATATGGGGACAGTATGGGGGCCTACAGCTGTATATGGGGGCAGTATGGTGGCCTACAGCTATATATGGGGGCAGTATGGTGGCCTACAGCTATATATGGGGGCAGTATTGTGGCCTACAGCTGTATATGGGGACAGTATGGTGGCCTACAGCTATATATGGGGACAGTATGGTGGCCTACAACTATATATGGGGACAGTATGGAGGCCTACAACTATATATGGGGACAGTATGGAGGCCTACAGCTATATATGGGGACAGTATGGAGGCCTACAACTATATATGGGGACAGTATGGTGGCCTACAGCTATACATGGGGACAGTATGGTGGCCTACAACTATACATGGGGACAGTATGGTGGCCTACAACTATATATGGGGACAGTATGGTGGCCTACAACTATATATGGGGACAGTATGGAGGCCTACAACTATATATGGGGACAGTATGGAGGCCTACAACTATATATGGGGACAGTATGGTGGCCTACAACTATATATGGGGACAGTTTGGGGGCCTACAGCTATATATGGGGACATTATGGTGGCCTACAACTATATATGGGGACAGTATGGGGGCCTACAACTATATATGGGGGCAGTATGGTGGCCTACAACTGTATATGGGGACAGTATGGGGGCCTACAGCTGTATATGGGGGCAGTATGGTGGCCTACAGCTATATATGGGGGCAGTATGGTGGCCTACAACTATATATGGGGACAGTATGGGGGCCTACAACTATATATGGGGACAGTATGGGGGCCTACAGCTATATATGGGGGCAGTATGGTGGCCTACAGCTGTATATGGGGACAGTATGGTGGCCTACAGCTATATATGGGGACAGTATGGTGGCCTACAACTATATATGGGGACAGTATGGGGGCCTACAACTATATATGGGGACAGTATGGGGGCCTACAGCTATATATGGGGGCAGTATGGTGGCCTACAACTATATATGGGGACAGTATGGGGGCCTACAACTATGTATGGGGACAGTATGGTGGCCTACAACTATATATGGGGACAGTATGGAGGCCTACAACTATATATGGGGACAGTATGGTGGCCTACAACTATATATGGGGACAGTATGGTGGCCTACAACTATATATGGGGACAGTATGGTGGCCTACAACTATATATGGGGACAGTATGGTGGCCTACAACTATATATGGGGACAGTATGGGGGCCTACAACTATATATGGGGACAGTATGGTGGCCTACAACTATATATGGGGACAGTATGGGGGCCTACAACTATATATGGGGACAGTATGGGGGCCTACAACTATATATGGGGGCAGTATGGTGGCCTACAGCTATATATGGGGACAGTATGGAGGCCTACAGCTGTATATGGGGACAGTATGGTGGCCTACAACTATATATGGGGGCAGTATGGTGGCCTACAACTATATATGGGGTCAGTATAGTGGCCTACAACTATATATGGGGGCAGTTTGGGGGCCTACAGCTATATATGGGGACAGTATGGGGGCCTACAGCTATATATGGGGACAGTATGGTGGCCTACAACTATATATGGGGACAGTATGGAGGCCTACAACTATATATGGGGACAGTATGGGGGCCTACAACTATATATGGGGACAGTATGGTGGCCTACAGCTATATATGGGGACAGTATGGTGGCCTACAACTATATATGGGGACAGTATGGGGGCCTACAACTATATATGGGGACAGTATGGTGGCCTACAACTATATATGGGGACAGTATGGTGGCCTACAACTATATATGGGGACAGTATGGTGGCCTACAACTATATATGGGGACAGTATGGGGGCCTACAGCTATATATGGGGACAGTATGGTGGCCTAGAACTATATATGGGGACAGTATGGTGGCCTAGAACTATATATGGGGACAGTTTGGTGGCCTACAACTATATATGGGGACAGTATGGTGGCCTACAACTATATATGGGGACAGTATGGTGGCTTACAACTATATATGGGGACAGTATGGTGGCCTACAACTATATATGGGGGCAGTATGGTGGCCTACAACTATATATGGGGACAGTATGTTGGCCTACAACTATATATGGGGACAGTATGGAGGCCTACAACTATATATGGGGACAGTATGGTGGCCTACAGCTATATATGGGGACAGTATGGTGGCCTACAACTATATATGGGGACAGTATGGTGGCCTACAGCTATATATAGGGACAGTATGGTGGCCTACAACTATATATGGGGACAGTATGGGGGCCTACAACTATATATGGGGACAGTATGGTGGCCTACAACTATATATGGGGACAGTATGGTGGCCTACAACTATATATGGGGGCAGTATGGTGGCCTACAACTATATATGGGGACAGTATGGTGGCCTACAACTATATATGGGGACAGTATGGTGGCCTACAACTATATATGGGGACAGTATGGTGGCCTACAACTATATAAGGGGACAGTATGGTGGCCTACAACTATATATGGGGACAGTATGGTGGCCTACAACTATATATGGGGACAGTATGGTGGCCTACAACTATATATGGGGACAGTATGGTGGCCTACAACTATATATGGGGACAGTATGGTGGCCTACAGCTATATATGGGGACAGTATGGTGGCCTACAGCTATATATGGGGACAGTATGGTGGCCTACAGCTATATATGGGGACAGTATGGTGGCCTACAGCTATATATGGGGGCACAGAGGGGGTCTACAGCTATATTTGGGGCACAGAGAGGGACATAACAACTTCATGGGGACGCACAGCGGGTCCTATTACTGTAAGTGACAATAAACATGGAGGTTTGTAGATAGGTGGGTATTGTACTGCAGAAAGGAGCCTAAAATGTTTGTTTGGCTGGTTCTGTGGAGACGTCATGTACGGGAGAAATCTTCATGGCGGTCTAGGCCATGTAGTGAAGAAAAGAAAACAACTCTGGTTAGAGAAGACGTCACCTGTAAATCAGGGGACTGGGGAGAGGAACAGGGGTCTGTTATAGAGGAAAGTGAAGCATATGAATTATACTTTAATCATTACAAAATGTCTCTAATATGGGGGGACAATTTTTTGGGAATGGACTGTCAAGGGGAACTCAGGCAAAAAAGGTTGAGAACCAATGGGATAAGGGATACGTTATAGATCACGGGGGGCCCGACCCTTGGCACTCCCTGCCATCTCCTGAACGGGGCCCTGGCAGTCTGCTTGAAGGCGGACCGACCCCTGCATGGAGCGGCGGCCGACAATCCCCCTCCATGTATCCCATAGAAATACATGGAAGCAGTGTTTCGGCCACAGCATCCTGCGGGGGTACGAGCGGCCGCTTCCGCCAGACTGCTGGGGCCCCGTTCAGGAGATCGCAGGCAGGGAGTCCCAAGGGTCGGACCCCCGTGATCTATAATCTATCCCCTATCCTGTCTAGGCAGAGAGTATCACATTTTTGTCTTTTGTCTATTAATGTGAATAGAAAGTCTGATCGCGGGGGTCCGGCTGCTGGGGCCCCCAGGATCTCTCGAAGCACCCCGCGATCTAAACAAAAGCCAGATTCCAGATCACTGCTGGTATCTACTGCTATATGGTCTCTATATGGAAGAATATTAGTCTGTATATAATGTATTATTCAGTCACTATGTAGTGGTGATGGGATCAAGTCGACTGCTATAGAGTCAATATAGAGGGGGAGGGGGATAGTATTTGCACAGGAATCCCAAAGATTCTAGTTACACCAATACTTCCCGAAAATATTATTGCAGCCGGTGACTGAATAGAATCTGTGACTCTTCTCTATATTAAGTTGTTACTACTCACCTGGGCAAATACCTGTAGGAATGTCCTCCTTATACTGCTCATCACCGCTCACATCTGTCTCTTCTTCTACTTTTACTATTATGTCTGGAGCATTAATATAGATCAGATCTTTCCCTGTAGGGATGTCCTCCTTATACTGCTCATCACCGCTCACATCTGTCTCTTCTTCTTCCTTTATCTCTGTAGTATTAATATAGATCAGATCTTCCCCTGTAGGAATGTCCTCCTTATACTGCTCATCACCGCTCAAATCTGTCTCTTCTTCTTTCTTTATGTCTGTAGCATTCATATAGTCCAGACCTTTCCCTGTAGTAATGTCCTCCATATTCTGTTTTACAAGAGGACGGGGACACCTCTCTGGTGCTGTTCTCTTACTGGATCTGACTGTAGGGAACACATACAGAGACTGAATTCATTCTTTACATACAAATAATGAGAGGACGTATGTATATAGTCATGTCTATTACCTGGTGATGTGAGGGGCTGCTGATCCTCCATCATGACCTGATCCTTGTACTGATCCTTGTGTCCTTCTACATACTCCCACTCCTCCATGGAGAAATAGTCCGCCACATCCTGACACCTTATAGGAACCTGACACATAATGATACAGTCATCACCCCGACCCCTCCAGTGGTGTTACTGTATAATGTCCCAGCATTCCCAGCAGTGTCACCTCTCCAGTCATCACCAGACCCCTCCATTACTGTATAATGTCCCAGCAGTGTCACCTCTCCAGTCATCACCAGACCCCTTCATTACTGTATAATGTCCCAGCATTCCCAGCAGTGTCACCTCTCCAGTCATCACCAGGCCCCTCCATTACTGTATAATGTCCCAGCAGTGTCACCTCTCCAGTCATCACCAGACCCCTCCATTACTGTATAATGTCCCAGCAGGGTCACCTCTCCAGTCATCACCAGACCCCTCCATTACTGTATAATGTCCCAGCATTCCCAGCAGTGTCACCTCTCCAGTCATCACCAGACCCCTCCATTACTGTATAATGTCCCAGCAGTGTCACCTCTCCAGTCATCACCAGACCCCTCCATTACTGTATAATGTCCCAGCAGTGTCACCTCTCCAGTCATCACCAGACCCCTCCATTACTGTATAATGTCCCAGCATTCCCAGCAGTGTCACCTCTCCAGTCATCACTAGACCCCTCCATTACTGTATAATGTCCCAGCAGTGTCACCTCTCCAGTCATCACCAGACCCCTCCATTACTGTATAATGTCCCAGCATTCCCAGCAGTGTCACCTCTCCAGTCATCACCAGACCCCTCCATTACTGTATAATGTCCCAGCGGTGTCACCTCTCCAGTCATCACCAGACCCCTCCATTACTGTATAATGTCCCAGCAGTGTCACCTCTCCAGTCATCACCAGACCCTTCCATTACTGTATAATGTCCCAGCATTCCCAGCAGTGTCACCTCTCCAGTCATCACCAGACCCCTCCATTACTGTATAATGTCCCAGCAGTGTCACCTCTCCAGTCATCACCAGACCCCTCCATTACTGTATAATGTCCCAGCAGTGTCACCTCTCCAGTCATCACCAGACCCCTCCATTACTGTATAATGTCCCAGCAGTGTCACCTCTCCAGTCATCACCAGACCCCTCCATTACTGTATAATGTCCCAGCAGTGTCACCTCTCCAGTCATCACCAGACCCCTCCATTACTGTATAATGTCCCAGCAGTGTCACCTCTCCAGTCATCACCAGACCCCTCCATTAGTGTATAATGTCCCAGCAGGGTCACCTCTCCAGTCATCACTAGACCCCTCCATTACTGTATAATGTCCCAGCAGTGTCACCTCTCCAGTCATCACCAGACCCCTCCATTACTGTATAATGTCCCAGCAGTGTCACCTCTCTAGTCATCACCAGACCCCTCCATTACTGTATAATGTCCCAGCAGTGTCACCTCTCCAGTCATCACCAGACCCCTCCATTACTGTATAATGTCCCAGCAGTGTCACCTCTCCAGTCATCACCAGACCCCTCCATTACTGTATAATGTCCCAGCAGTGTCACCTCTCCAGTCATCACCAGACCCCTCCATTACTGTATAATGTCCCAGCAGTGTCACCTCTCCAGTCATCACCAGACCCCTCCATTACTGTATAATGTCCCAGCAGTGTCACCTCTCCAGTCATCACCAGACCCCTCCATTACTGTATAATGTCCCAGCAGTGTCACCTCTCCAGTCATCACCAGACCCCTCCATTACTGTATAATGTCCCAGCAGTGTCACCTCTCCAGTCATCACCAGACCCCTCCATTACTGTATAATGTCCCAGCAGTGTCACCTCTCCAGTCATCACCAGACCCCTCCATTACTGTATAATGTCCCAGCAGTGTCACCTCTCCAGTCAACACCAGACCCCTCCATTACTGTATAATGTCCCAGCAGTGTCACCTCTCCAGTCATCACCAGACCCCTCCATTACTGTATAATGTCCCAGCAGTGTCACCTCTCCAGTCATCACCAGACCCCTCCATTACTGTATAATGTCCCAGCAGTGTCACCTCTCCAGTCATCACCAGACCCCTCCATTACTGTATAATGTCCCAGCAGGGTCACCTCTCCAGTCATCACCAGACCCCTCCATTACTGTATAATGTCCCAGCAGTGTCACCTCTCCAGTCATCACCAGACCCCTCCATTACTGTATAATGTCCCAGCAGTGTCACCTCTCCAGTCATCACCAGACCCCTCCATTACTGTATAATGTCCCAGCAGTGTCACCTCTCCAGTCATCACCAGACCCCTCCATTACTGAATAATGTCCCAGCAGTGTCACCTCTCCAGTCATCACCAGACCCCTCCATTACTGTATAATGTCCCAGCAGTGTCACCTCTCCAGTCATCACCAGACCTCTCCATTACTGTATAATGTCCCAGCAGTGTCACCTCTCCAGTCATCACCAGACCCCTCCATTACTATATAACGTCCCAGCAGTGTCACCGCTCCAGTCATCACCAGACCCCTCCATTACTGTATAATGTCCCAGCAGTGTCACCTCTCCAGTCATCACCAGACCTCTCCATTACTGTATAATGTCCCAGCAGTGTCACCTCTCCAGTCATCACCAGACCCCTCCATTACTGTATAATGTCCCAGCAGTGTCACCGCTCCAGTCATCACCAGACCCCTCCATTACTGTATAATGTCCCAGCATTCCCAGCAGTGTCACCTCTCCAGTCATGACCAGACCCCTCCATTACTGTATAATGTCCCAGCAGTGTCACCTCTCCAGTCATCACCAGACCCCTCCATTACTGTATAATGTCCCAGCATTCCCAGCAGTGTCACCTCTCCAGTCATGACCAGACCCCTCCATTACTGTATAATGTCCCAGCAGTGTCACCTCTCCAGTCATCACCAGACCCCTCCATTACTGTAAAATGTCCCAGCAGTGTCACCTCTCCAGTCATCACCAGACCCCTCCATTACTGTATAATGTCCCAGCATTCCCAGCAGTGTCACCTCTCCAGTCATCACCAGACCCCTCCATTACTGTATAATGTCCCAGCAGGGTCACCTCTCCAGTCATCACCAGACCCCTCCATTACTGTATAATGTCCCAGCATTCCCAGCAGTGTCACCGCTCCAGTCATCACCAGACCCCTCCATTACTGTATAATGTCCCAGCAGTGTCACCTCTCCAGTCATCACCAGACCCCTCCATTACTGTATAATGTCCCAGCAGTGTCACCTCTCCAGTCATCACCAGACCCCTCCATTACTGTATAATGTCCCAGCATTCCCAGCAGTGTCACCGCTCCAGTCATCACCAGACCCCTCCATTACTGTATAATGTCCCAGCAGTGTCACCTCTCCAGTCATCACCAGACCCCTCCATTACTGTATAATGTCCCAGCAGTGTCACCTCTCCAGTCATCACCAGACCCCTCCATTACTGTATAATGTCCCAGCATTCCCAGCAGTGTCACCGCTCCAGTCATCACCAGACCCCTCCATTACTGTATAATGTCCCAGCATTCCCAGCAGTGTCACCGCTCCAGTCATCACCAGACCCCTCCATTACTGTATAATATCCCAGCAGTGTCACCTCTCCAGTCATCACCAGACCCCTCCATTACTGTATAATGTCCCAGCAGTGTCACCTCTCCAGTCATCACCAGACCCCTCCATTACTGAATAATGTCCCAGCAGTGTCACCTCTCCAGTCATCACCAGACTCATCCATTACTGTATAATGTCCCAGCATTCCCAGCAGTGTCACCTCTCCAGTCATCACCAGACCCCTCCATTACTGTATAATGTCCCAGCAGTGTCACCTCTCCAATCATCACCAGACCCCTCCATTACTGTATAATGTCCCAGCAGTGTCACCTCTCCAGTCATCACCAGACCCCTCCATTACTGAATAATGTCCCAGCAGTGTCACCTCTCCAGTCATCACCAGACCCCCCCATTACTGAATAATGTCCCAGCAGTGTCACCTCTCCAGTCATCACCAGACCCCCCCATTACTGAATAATGTCCCAGCAGTGTCACCTCTCCAGTCATCACCAGACCCCCCCATTACTGAATAATGTCCCAGCAGTGTCACCTCTCCAGTCATCACCAGACCCCTCCATTACTGTATAATGTCCCAGCAGTGTCACCTCTCCAGTCAACACCAGACCCCTCCATTACTGTATAATGTCCCAGCAGTGTCACCTCTCCAGTCATCACCAGACCCCTCCATTACTGTATAATGTCCCAGCAGTATCACCTCTCCAGTCATCAGCAGACCCCTCCATTACTGTATAATGTACCAGCATTCCCAGCAGTGTCACCTCTCCAGTCATCACCAGACCCCTCCATTACTGTATAATGTCCCAGCATTCCCAGCAGTGTCACCTCTCCAGTCATCACCAGACCCCTCCATTACTGTATAATGTCCCAGCAGTGTCACCTCTCCAGTCATCACCAGACCCCTCCATTACTGTATAATGTCCCAGCAGTGTCACCTCTCCAGTCATCACCAGACCCCTCCATTACTGTATAATGTCCCTGCAGTGTCACCTCTCCAGTCATCACCAGACCCCTCCATTACTGTATAATGTCCCAGCAGTGTCACCTCTCCAGTCATCACCAGACCCCTCCATTACTGTATAATGTCCCAGCAGTGTCACCTCTCCAGTCATCACCAGACCCCTCCATTACTGTATAATATCCCAGCAGGGTCACCTCTCCAGTCAGCAGCTCCATCATTTTGTTGATGAGTTCTAGGATCTTCTCTTCATCCATTTCCTCACGTATCAGGGAGTGAGGTGGGGGCCCCGGGATTGAGCTCAGGGTTCTACCCCATTTTTCACACACAGGGGCCCGACAGCGCCCACTAGAGGACTTCTTCACTACTGTGTAATCCTGTGTATGGAGAGACACATTAATATCACTAATTACATTCCCAGAATCCCTCACCTCTCCAGTCATATCCATCTGTTATTACATAGATAAGAATGAGGTCATGTGACATCACTCCCAGAATCCCTCACCTCTCCAGTCATATCCATCTGTTATTATATAGATAAGAATGAGGTCAAGTGACATCACTCCCAGAATCCCTCACCTCTCCAGTCATATCCATCTGTTATTACATAGATAAGAATGAGGTCATGTGACATCACTCCCAGAATCCCTCACCTCTCCAGTCATATCCATCTGTAATCACATAGATAAGAATGAGGTCATGTGACATCACTCCCAGAATCCCTCACCCCTCCAGTCATATCATCTGTTATTACATAGATAAGAATGAGGTCATGTGACATCACTCCCAGAATCCCTCACCTCTCCATTCATATCCATCTGTTATTACATAGATAAGAATGAGGTCATGTGACATCACTCCCAGAATCCCTCACCTCTCCAGTCATATCCATCTGTTATTACATAGATAAGAATGAGGTCATGTGACATCACTCCCAGAATCCCTCACCTCTCCAGTAAGCCGGAAGAGTATCTGTATGGTAAGGTTTATGATCCTGTCGACCATCTTGTTCCTGTCTCTCTCCATGGTTGATGGGTCATCCAGGAGAATTCTCTTATATAGAAGATATCAGCAGAGGATCCTGGATTGGAGAAACCTGAAGGGAAGAAGAGGAGACGATGATAAACCGCACCAGATTCTATGGAGAAATAAAATCCATTTCCTGGAGATAATCTGGGGAAACATCTGAGGAGACATTATAGTCACAATCATGGAGGCTGTAAACCTAGTCAGGGGATCCATCATAGTCTGGGGCAGAGTCGTGGGGGATGGGTAGAATATGGAGACAGGAATCCAATGCTGTTTAGTTCTTACTGACGTGTCTATTTGGGGGGGGAGGGGGGGGGGGGTTAGGTTTTTGGCTTTTTAACTATATTTTTTCCTGGCAACAGGAACTTTCGCTTTCTCTTTCCTGCATTCTACACAGGATCCGGCCCGTTGCCTTCTCCGAGCTCCAGGAACAGGACCTCACTTTCTCTGTTGGACGGTGATCACATGGGGGATGAGAAGGGATTAATGGACTTTTTTGATTAAAATAACTATTGGTAATCGCTGTCGACTATTTCCTTTACCAATAAATTGTGCACCAATTAGTTGTTTCAGAAATCCTCAAAAGTAGAGCGCAGCATACCACAGTGACATCATCATTACGGATGACCATTGGGGCCGTACGGCTGGGCTTATGATCTTGAAGAAATGCCAAGTCAGGGTTAATGACTATTTCCCGGTTTCGGAAGGCGTCTCCACTCCCCCTCAATGTCCTCTATCTCACCAGGATACAGAGCACGATCATAATCCTGGAGTTACGGGAGACGGTCGGGCGATGACTTTCATCAGGACTTGATCATTGGATATAACGGTCATATTGGGTAAACGGCGCTGACATCTGTCCTGTATTATAACAGCGTTTACCACATTGTCCTCAGTTATTGACGCGGTCACATGACACTTCTCTGTGCTTTTTGTACTCGGATTCACATAAAGCGTTGGTGGGATCATAGTTTAATGGATCCGCGTCACACTGGGAATTATTGTCCTGGAATGTTACAGAATTGTCCAGAAATGGGGCAGAAAGCCAATCTGGTCTCCAGGGTTGGTACGACACTATGTCGGGAGTTTGAATCCTGATGGGGATGTTGTCCCTCCAGGAACCCACATTATGGACCCTTTTCATCTAGAACACATTGGCCCTCATTTACTATTCTAAACCCGACTTCTTTTGTCGGTTTTTTTTGGCGCATCTTTGTCTGCGCCATGTCGCAGACATCGTGTGCCAGTCTGCAACACGATGCAACATTTTTTCCCGACGGACCCGATGTGGATTCTCCCAAACCCGAAAAAGGGGCGTAACCCGACATTTCTGAGATTTCCCACGTATTTATAAAGGTTTCCAACCCGAATTTGTTGAATTGTTGTGGATTTTTTCCCGACAACTCAGAGGAGTTGGAAACCAAAACCTACAAAACCCACGTGCGACAAACAGGATGCGACATAATAATAAATACCAGGGGAAAAAAGCAGTCGGGTAAGAAAGCAACATAGACTTCCAACCCGATTTTCTAAGTAAATGAGGGCCATTGTTTTTGGTAACGAAGGGAGGTGGGGAGATCCACCTGGACCACAGTGGCGGCCATCTTAGATTAATATCTGGAGGCCGCTCAGGATCGTAACCTCCAAATGAAGTGTCCGATACCGGAGGAAGAAGACTGACCAGGTGACAGGATGGGCGGGGAGGTGACCTGCAGCCCTTCATCATCCAGACATCCTCTGGGGGGCAGTATAGGCAGGAGATCAGGTAAATGAGTGCTGGCCGGCACAGAGCTTTGATTGTGAGAGCTAAAGGGTTAATGATGGTGACCAACACTAGTGGTGAGTGCTGGCTGCTTATAGCTCCTGAGCTCACCTCAAAGTCCTATAGAGGGTGCAGAGTGTTATTATATACTGTGTCCTTAAGGGGTTAATAATAAACATCCCCAATAATCCTGATCTGATGGAGACCGCACACACATACCTGTATCTGTAGAGGAGCCGTGTGCTTACAGGACCTGCGATGATGTCACCGTCATGTGATCAGTCACATGGAGCAGGAGGAGTCACATGATCAGGGGCTGCTGCTCCAGGCTCTTCTGCTATGTTACTATGTTACATTCTCTTCTCTCCTGCACTGTTGAGCTCCGCCCACTCCTGTCACATGATCCTTCCCGCAGGTCCTTCAGCCGCAGTCACATCTTTACTGCTAAACTTTACCCCCAAATGTACTGGTCACATGATTGTGACATCATCACAGGTCCTACACCTCCAGCATGTAGCAGATACAGAGCAGGTCCTGTTGGGGCAGTCACTGCTGTTGTGTTGTGTGTGGAGATCTCTCAGAGCAGCAGCCCCTGATCATGTGACTCCTCCTCCTCCATGTGACTGATCACATGACAGTGACATAATCGCAGGTCCTGTAAGCACACGGCTCCTCTACAGATACAGGTATGTGTGTGCGGTCACCATCAGATCAGGATTATTAGGGATGATTATTATTAACCCTTAAGGAGACGATGTATATTTACATTCTGTGCCCCATATGGGACTTTGAGGTGAGCTCAGGAGCTATAAGCAGCCAGGACTCACCATGAATGACGCTCATCGCCATTAACCCTTTAGATTCCATGATCAAAGTCGATTACAGGATCTAATATTAGTAAAATGCAGTTGTTGGGGGGCGGAGTCTAGATCAGCTGAGATGACGGCCGGAGGGCCCCTTACCGTGCTCTGTGCTCAGATCGGTGCTCTAAGTATACAGACACCTCCACAGCCTGTATAAGCCGAGCACCGATAACACTGATCACTATGGCAGAGCGTTATTCAGGGTTTGTAATAGAAGCCCCTCCCCTAATAAGTTTATATTCCATTTTTGTAATAAAATAATGCAGGTGGGCGTGGCTTAGACATGGCGCTGTGCGGTTGTATCTCTAGGGAGCGCCGTGCCGACCAGCGGTTGTTTGCCTGATTTCCTGTCTATACTGCCCCCAGGGGATGTCTGGATGGTGAAGGTATCAGGTCACTTACCCGCCCATCCTGTCACCTGGTCAGTCTCTTTTCTCCGGGTATCAGCCACTTCTTCCATACAGGACTATGTAAGCATCAGGTTTTTTAAGTTTCTCCCGCACCCCTATTATTACTATAGACAGTGTTTCCAAACCAGCGTGCCTCCAGCTGTTGTAAAACTACAACTCCCAGCATGCCCTGACAGCCAAATGCTGTAACAACTGGAGGCACCCTGCTTGTAAACACTGACTCCGGTGGTGGCCCAGACCCTGCGTGTGTAACGGTATATGATGCTTGGCCTCTGCTGCAGGTAATAGCAGGTTCTTCCGGGGGGACATATCACAATTCACATAAAATCCTGATGTAATTGTGATGTATATTGTGCCCCCTAGTGGACACATTTCAGTATTCTTCATTGGACAATGTCATATTGAATCCCTCTATTCTTCTCCCTGCTCTGATGAAGACGTTCTGAATACACCGCAGCCTCAGAGATTAGGAGAAATGGATTCACAACGTCTTCAGCAGAGCAGGGAGAGCGACCTCAGAAGACCTGGAGGACCAGAGCGCCACCACTGGACGGGAGAGGGGAGTGCGCTCTAGTCTCTTATTTTACAGCCCTCGGACAATGGATTTTGTTTTATAAAGAAATCTGAAAACTCCTATAATGTCTCCTCAGATGTTTCCCCAGATTATCTCCAGGAAATGGATTTTATTTCTCCATAGAATCTGGTGCGGTTTATCATCGTCTCCTCTTCTTCCCTTCAGGTTTCTCCAATCCAGGATCCTCTGCTGATATCTTCTATATAAGAGAATTCTCCTGGATGACCCATCAACCATGGAGAGAGACAGGAACAAGATGGCCGACAGGATCATAAACCTCACCCTACAGATACTCTTCCGGCTTACTGGAGAGGTGAGGGATTCTGGGAGTGATGTCACATGACCTCATTCTTATCTATGTAATAACATGGATATGACTGGAGAGGTGAGGGATTCTGGGAGTGATGTCACATGACCTAATTCTTATCTATGTAATAACAGATATGACTGGAGAGGTGAGGAATTCTGGGAGTGATGTCACATGACCTCATTCTTATCTATGTAATAACAGATGGATATGACTGGAGAGGTGAGGGATTCTGGGAGTGATGTCACATGACCTCATTCATATCTATGTAATAACAGATGGATATGACTGGAGAGGTGAGGGATTCTGGGAGTGATGTCACATGACCTCATTCTTATCTCTGTAATAACAGATGGATATGACTTGAGAGGTGAGGGATTCTGGGAGTGATGTCACATGACCTCATTCTTATCTATGTAATAACAGATGATATGACTGGAGAGGTGAGGGATTCTGGGAGTGATGTCACATGACCTCATTCTTATCTATGTAATAACAGATGGATATGACTGGAGAGGTGAGGGATTCTGGGAGTGATGTCACATGACCTCATTCTTATCTATGTAATAACAGATGAATATGACTGGAGAGGTGAGGGATTCTGGGAGTGATGTCACATGACCTCATTCTTATCTATGTAATAACAGATGGATATGACTGGAGAGGTGAGGGATTCTGGGAATGTATGTAGTAATATTAATGTGTCTCTCCATACACAGGATTACACAGTAGTGAAGAAGTCCTCTAGTGGGCGCTGTCGGGCCCCTGTGTGTGAAGGATGGGGAAGAACCCTGAGCCCAATCCCGGGGCCACCACCTCACTCCCTGATACATGAGGAAATGAATGAACAGAAGATCCAAGAACTCATCAACAAGATGATGGAGCTGCTGACTGGAGAGGTGACCCTGCTGGGGCATTATACAGTAATGGAGGGGTCTGGTGATGACTGGAGAGGTGACCCTGCTGGGACATTATACAGTAATGGAGGGGTCTGGTGATGACTGGAGAGGTGACACTGCTGGGAATACTGGGACATTATACAGTAATGGAGGGGTCTGGTGATGACTGGAGAGGTGACACTGCTGGGACATTATACAGTAATGGAGGGGTCTGGTGATGACTAGAGAGGTGACACTGCTGGGACATTATATAGTAATGGAGGGGTCTGGTGATGACTGGAGAGGTGACCCTGCTCGGACATTTTACAGTAATGGAGGGGTCTGGTGATGACTGGAGAGGTGACCCTGCTCGGACATTATACAGTAATGGAGGGGTCTGGTGATGACTGGAGAGGTGACACTTCTGGGACATTATACAGTAATGGAGGGGTCTGGTGATGACTGGAGAGGTGACCCTGCTGGGACATTATACAGTAATGGAGGGGTCTGGTGATGACTGGAGAGGTGACACTGCTGGGACATTATACAGTAATGGAGGGGTCTGGTGATGACTGGAGAGGTGACACTGCTGGGACATTATACAGTAATGGAGGGGTCTGGTGATGACTGGAGAGGTGACACTGCTGGGACATTATACAGTAATGGAGGGGTCTGGTGATGACTGGAGAGATGACCCTGCTGGGAATGCTGGGACATTATACAGTAATGGAGGGGTCTGGGGATGACTGGAGAGGTGACACTGCTGGGAATGCTGGGACATTATACAGTAATGGAGGGGTCTGGTGATGACTGGAGAGGTGACACTGCTGGGAATGCTGGGACATTATACAGTAACACCACTGGAGGGGTCGGGGTGATGACTGTATCATTGTGTGTCAGGTTCCTATAAGGTGTCAGGACGTGGCGGTCTATTTCTCCATGGAGGAGTGGGAGTATGTAGAAGGACACAAGGATCAGTACAAGGATCAGGTCATGATGGAGGATCAGCAGCCCCTCACATCACCAGGTAATAGACATGACTATATACACACGTCCTCTCATTATTTGTATGTAAAGAATGAATTCAGTCTCTGTATGTGTTCCCTACAGTCAGATCCAGTAAGAGAACAGCACCAGAGAGGTGTCCCCGTCCTCTTCTTCCACAGGATGATCAGGTAGATGGAGATATTCCCTATGATCTGTAGAAGGGCTGTGAAGCTCTTGTGGTCAGTCCCCTCACCCTCCATGACTCCTCATCTCCTGCTCATCTATAACCTCCCACGTGACTTCTCCTACTGTCTGATGACTTTTACAATATTTCTTCCACATCTTATGATTTAGGGAGAAGATCCGAACAATATTAATGCTCCAGACACAGTTGTGAGTGACGAGCAGTATAAGGAGGACATTCTGACAGCAAAAGATCTGAACAATATTAATGCTACAGATATGAAGGAAGAAGAGACAGATGTGAGCAGTGATGAACAGTATAAGGAGGACATTCCAACAGGAAAAGATCTGAACAATATTAATGCTACCGATATGAAGGAAGAAGAAGAGACAGATGTGAGCAGTGATGAGCAGTATAAGGAGGACATTACCACAGAGAAAGATCTGATCTATATTAATGCTACAGACATAAAGGAAGAAGAAGAGACAGATGTGAGCGGTGATGAGCAGTATATGGAGGACATTCCTACAGGTAACCGCCCAGGTGAGTAGTAACCACAAATTGCAGAGATCAGTCACAGATTCTGCTCAGTCACCGTCTGTAATTATTTTTTATGGAATTTTTTTAAGTGGTACTCCGATGGAAAACTATTTTTTTTTAATCAACTGGTGCTAGAAAGTTATCTATCCCGGGTGAATCCTCTTTGGAGACTGATAAACGTATTATCTACGACTACAGAGACATTTCATCTCCCTGTCCGTTCTCCCTCTGCGGCAGAGCAGCTCATGTCCATGTAACAGGGGACGAGAACTGTGGCCAAGAATTCAATAGAGTTCTGTATTGTAGCAGCAGAAGTGTGCTGGGATAAGGAAGCGCTGGTGGACACGTTCTCTCGTGGACTCTCCGATATTATACAAGATGAGATTGTGGCCTCCTGGATCATCTGAAAGGGAGAAACCAATGCAGCTCAGGACCACCCCCCTTTCCGTGAAGGAGAAGGATTATAGTAGGGGGGAGGGGATGTGTCTGTATTGTGGCCCTTTGCTCGGATCATGCCAAACCTGGTGAGGAAACACTTGGGGTCCTGCTAGGGACAGATATTGGGTGGGCTTTCTTCATCCCCAGAGTTCCACAAAGACAAAGCTATGATTAGGATTATCCTATCGTGGTATATTTCCTCTGTGGTCACGCAGGTCCTCGTGGTCTCCAGTGCTGATGGGTATTTTGATGATGTGTTATCCGTGGTGGCTCAGGAGGTGTTACCTGCTCAAGTTTAAAGTGTTACTCCGCCCACAGACATCTTATCACGAAGGATAGGGGATAAGATGTCTGATTGTGGGGGTCCTGCAGCCGGGACCCCCTGCGATCAGCGTGCATCACTTTGCATTCTAAACAGTATGTTTAGAACCCTAGGTTTGGGCAGCCGGAGATGTGACGGAGAGGACGTGATGTGACCTCACGAGGGGGCATGACATGACGTCACAACCACTGCTACCCAAACCAAGCATTCTAAAAAAAACTTTCAGAACGCTGGGTGCTGCCTGGGTGCTTATCCCCTTTAGATAGGGGATAAGATGTTTGTGGGTGGAGTACCCCTTTAGGGTATGTTCTCACGTACGCAGATTTGCTTCACAGGATTTTCTGCTGCAGATTTCAATGTAAACTAAATGACTGAGCACAACTTCTAATCTGCAGTTACTAATCCTGCGCATCAAATCTGCAGAGGATCCTGTACGTGTGAACGTGACCTTAAGGTTCCCGGTTTAGGTTGTATTGTGTCTGTAGTCAGTGACTGTGTTATGCAGCTGTCCTCACTCTGTATACATCATGCTGTGCTGAATGGGATTTTGTCATAGACTTCCATGGTCTGTACTTACACTGTACGGCTCTTTACTCACTTTTCAGTAAAATAAGTAAAAAAAAAAATAAACGGAGTAAAGGATAACGCTATGTTATACATACCGATCGTACCAACCTGATCTATGAGGATCAATTTTACTGCACATAACATGATTGCTAGGACTCTGTCACTGCCGGGACTCTGCTATTCATACAGCCTGTCTATGGTCGGCTCTAATGGATCAATGCAGTAAATACTGTACTGATCTGTATGAGCAATCCAATGACTGCTCATACAGGTCCTATAGAGGGACCAAAAAGTGTAAAAAAAAATCAAAAGATGTTTTTAAAAATGTAAATGACCCCACCCCCCCTCCCCCTCCAATTATATTTCAACTTTTTTGTTATAAAAATGTAAACCTATTTTTGTTTTTAAAAAGTAGTAAAGTGTAACAAAAACTATGCAAATTAGATATCGCTGTGATTGTATGGACCGGACTTATATTTTAAATCACATCTTGTTTACCATCAAATAACTCACACAGGGGAGAAGCCATTCTCATGTGCAGAGTGTGGAAAATGTTTTGCTAAGAAATCCATTCTTGGTGAACATAAACGAACTCACACAGGGGAGAAGCCATTTCCATGTGCAGAATGTGGGAAATGTTTTACTCAGAAATCAAGTCTTGTTAAACATGAAATAACTCACACATGAGAGAAGTCAATTCAGAGCAATAAATGATGCAGATAACACATCTATATATTATCCATGTACATAGGATATCTGACATTTATACATATATCATATACTGCATCTCCAAACTTGTTACCAATTGTTAATAAAAGTTTTCTTTCTTATATGATTTATTATTCTTATATTCATCTCCGCACACTGGACTTATAATAAATGTAATATTGTCCCTGACGTTGTATATAGGGAATGTAACTCGTCAGTGTTGTCCCCGCCCCCTTCTCATTATGATTATAGAGACTTTAATTCAAGGCATCAGACAGGATCCGCGCGTCTCCCTTGAAGATCGTCTCTTCTGAACATAAGACGCTGCAGATACTTTTATTTATCACAAACCCTAGACCAGCGTTTCCCGTCTTGACGTCTATTTTCGGTCTCAGATCTTAAAATCCATTTTTCTATATGAGAAGTCGTCAATATCTCAGCGGCCCCCGGGTTCAGTAAACATCGGTGTAATTCTTTTCCTTTTCTTTGTCCTCCCCGGGGTATAAAATCCCTAGAGATCTGATCACATCTGGTACAAGATCTCTTTACTTCACACTTTGCGCCATTATTACACGGATTGAAGACCCAGTTACACGCTCGTAAATTCCCATATATGTCGTGGATTGGAAGGAAAAAGGTTCTTAAATCTTATATTTACCAATAATATTTTATATTTTTACAGTCCGTCCCTATCATAGTACGGAATTGTTATTTTTCTTCTATCAGATGGTTATTTAGTAATTTTGTTATGATTCAGAAGAGACCACGTGTCCCGTATAGACGCTCACCCTGAAGACATTAGACGGCGGTTTTGTGTTTCCGGATTTACACACTTATTATAAAGCTTTTCCTTCGTCTGGATTATTAGAGCTCGTTCGCTCTTCTTTTTCTCCTCCTCCCCTTTATATTCCTCCTCATGTGGATATGGAATTCTCCTCAGTCCCTCCTTCTATAGGGCCCATTTTGTGGCCCCCGCACTCCTCCTTGGCCTCTCTAGTTCTTTCCTCTTTTATATATAACTTTGTCGGTATTACGAGACTGCTCTACGACTGATTCTGATTTCCCTTCTCCCCTAACCCCACTTTCTTTACTCCCTATGGTTATTACTAAACACATTTTCCCTCTTCCCCTTTGTGGGAACGTTTACATTCTTTTACGTTACGAGATTTATATTCTTCTACTAAGACTTTGGCCATAGAGGAATCTCAGGCTTTCTGGGGTTTTATAAGTAAATTTATCTTTACTCTCCAATGTTTTAAGCGTTATACTAACATACGTCCCTGAAATTGGTTAGAGAGATTGTATTTATTCCCTAAATAATAATACTATCTAAGCTTTATTCTTATCTGATTTCTTCTGCTCCTAATAGTAACCAAAATGCATCTTATATGAGAAGAGGAGCTGAATATCCAACTCTCTGAAGAACAGTGCGGATTTATCTCTAGCGCTCACGTGGCTCCTCCCCTTGTATTCGTATACAGGAGAGTTCATAAAAGTTATATTGTCGGGGGTATGGGACTCCTCCTCTCCTTTTGTCACATGGTATTCCAGAATCTTCTCAATGTTGGAGGTGTGGGAGTAAGTCATGGACTCTTTTACATATATAGTGGTCCTGCTTGAAATTTCAATCTTTCTGGCAGGTTATTTCGATTGCCATATATACTCGAGTATAAGCACCTTTTTTTTTGTGCAGAAAATGTCCCCCTCGGCTTAAACTCAAGTGAAAAAAAAAATAATAGTGACATCAGTCCAGCCATTCAGGTAGGGGGGGGGAGCCATCCATCTTTACCGGGACGGCCCCGGACTCATCCAGAGTAGGGACGCTGAAGGGACTGTCTGCGCATGGACCGTCCGCATACCAGTGGGAAAAGTGAGCTGGTCTGGTCCATCCACCTTCTCCACTCTGGGCTGGCCTCGGAATAGTGATTCTGGGGTAGGGTCGCTGCTGCGCATTAAGGCCACCATGCAAGGACACCCCTGATATCACAGAGCGTACCTTTCTCTACTGCCAGGCAACAGGAAAAGGTGATTAGACAGTAAGCGAGGGGGATGATGACAGGAGGGGGATGGATGATGACGGGGAATGGGTGTTTGTGTCAGTGTATGATGACAGGGAGGATGGTTGATGATGGGGGATGGGTGTCTGTGGCAGTGGATGATGACAGGAGGGGGATGAATGATGACAGTAGAATCTCCCAATAGCTGACACTCACAGGGAATAAAAGTGTCCATTATTGAGAGATGGCCCCTATTGGGAAAAAGGCTCCAAATTCTTCCTAAATGACGGAATACTGTCCTGTGCTAACTCCAGAGTGTAATTACCTATAAAACACAATAAAAAAAATATTACAGTAGAATCTCCCAGTGTCATTTAATCACCCCCTGTATCATTCCCCCCCCCCTTTTTTTTACCCTGTGCCATCTTATTCCCCTGTGCATTGTGCCTGATTATCCCCCTCCCTTACCCCCTGTGCCACATAATTTCCCCTTGATCCCCCTGAGCCATTTCATTCTCCCATTAGTACCTTCTGTATAAATTCATCTCCACCTCTTTATAAAGTGGCAGAGGGGGTGATGAATATGCACAAAGGGTAATAAAGGGGTAATGAAATAGCACAGAGGGGGATCAAGAGGAAAGGATGTGGCACAGGTGGTAATTAAGGGAGGGGTGATTTGTCACAGGGGAAATAAAGTGGCACAGGGGGCCAGTCATCTTATTTGGATATGGGATGAGATGTCTAGGGGCGGAGTACCCCTAAGTAAGTCCATTCTTTATTCATTCTTTGACCATCCTTCATGATCAGTTATGTCCCCTTAAGACTAACGTCTGTTATTTTTGACGGGGCAAATAACGGTGCATGCACTCATTTTTGTCCCGTCAAAAATAACGTTGGATTAACAGACGTTAAAATTTTAATATTGAAGCCTATGGATGATGAATGTTCACAAATGACATCCGTTAGCACCCAGTATTTTTATATTCCGTTATGATCCCTTATTGCTACTGAGCATGCTCCATACAGCGTCACAACCAGAAGGGGTTAAAACGGACATAAAATAATGGACTATAACGGTGCATGACGGCACCATAATAGCGTCACACTCCATCTCATTTATTTTTTTTTAATTTGTGTCAGTTTTGCCGAGCCCTGTAGTATCACCTTGTTCTATCATTTTCCATTACTTGCCCCTTGGTATATTATCTGGGTCACATGACATTTCACCTCTCTTTATCATGTCCAGAGTCCTGATGTGGAGTCAGCACAGTTTGTAGGGTTTGTGGTATAATGATTCCTATACGGAGAATTATAGGGTTTGTGGTATAATGATTCCTATACGGAGAATATGTTGTGATACATGGTGGTTTTCCACATCCTGGTCCTTGTGTATTAGACTGAAAATAGTTCTTGGTGTCGGCACCGCAGTGGGCGCAGCTATAAGGCAGGTGGATATAGGATCATCCGCACTCAGCACATTCTTCACACAAAAGTGCCAAACGTTCAGAATTTGTCCATGTGTCCATAAGTTCTCAGGATACACCAGTAATTGAATAATCTGGGAGGGATCTGGTGCCAAAAAATATTAGTCCTGAGGTAAAAATCCTGATGAGTGTCGGGTGTTTTATGTGGTATCTGGTGAGGTCACTTTGGTACAAGGACTGGCATGGATCCACATAGGCTTTCCTTCCTATTACTGCAGTGGTTGTTGTCAGCAGGACTTGGAAAGGCCGGTCACATGGAGGTCAGGACTCTTTGTGTCTCTTTATCACCACCCGATCTCCAGGATCTATATCAGGAGTTTTACCATCTGGAATAGAATAAAGACTTGTGTATGCGCTTGTGTACGGCCGCACATAGCTAGATAGGTGACTGTGTTACATCTGCAGTAGCTGTGGACAGTACAACCCTGTTCTAGGAGCACAACCAAAAAGTGTCCCATAAGGAGACAACCCGCTGCTTCTTCATAACAACCAAAAAGTGTCCCCCCATAAGGAGACAACCCGCTGCTTCTTCATAACATCGTTCATAAGGTTGTAAAAGACCTGAGTCCATAAAGGTCAATCCATATCCCTATTGTGTCCCTACTGTGCTGACCCGGAGGAAGGCAAAAAACCCTTATGAGGCTGATTCCCATCGCCCCATGACGGGGGAAAAATTCCTTCCCAACTCCAAATGTCAGAATAAATCCCTGGATCAATGTTCTGTCCCAATAAATCCATAACCGGCTCCTATTACCTGCATCATAATTCATCCAGTAAAGTGCGACCTCCATCACTATCAATAACTTCTGGAACTACCTACCATATCCTTCACAATCTGCCCTGCTGCCATCTTTACATCGCCATTTCTCCCCGGATAGGCCTTAGGCTAACCTGAAAAGAGATCCACACACACCAAAAAGTATTCATACCCTCCTCACAAGGAGACCGGAATATAGTCTATGTGCAGTCGCCAAAACAGGTAAATCCAGTGGCGTTGCTAGGGTTGGTGTCACCCGGTGCGGTAGAAAATGGTGTCACCCCCATACCTCCCCCCAGTAAGTTTTTGGCCAGTTGTGACAGACACCACTGTTGTAGCGCACTGTGAGAAATTCTAGTATAATAATCAGATATACCAGTTGCCACAGAATGGGAAAGTGTTAAAGAAGTTTTCACCATTTAAATATACAGCTCCCAGAATTACTTAAAGGGGTACTCCACTGGAAAACATTTACTTTTATATCAACTGGTGCCAGAAAGTTAAATAGATTTTTAAATTAATTCTATTTAGAATCTTAATCCTTACGGTACTTATAAGCTGTTGTATTCTTCACAGGAAGTTGTGTAGTTCTTTCCAGTCTGTCCACAGTGCTCTGTCTGTCCATGTTAGGAACTTTCCAGAGCAGGATAGGTTTGCAATGGGGATTTGCTCCTACTATGGACAGTTCTTGACATGGACAGAGGTGTCAGCACAGAGAACTGTGGCCAGACAGAAAAGAAATTAAAAAAGAAAAGAACTTCCTGTGAATTGCTTATACAGCAGCTTATAAGTACTGGAAGGATTCAGATTTTTAAGTAGAAGTAATTTATAAATCTGTTTAACTTTGTAGCACCAGTTGATTACATTTTTTTTTTCCAGTAGAGTACCCCTTTATGCAGTGGTGAGGTTATGCTGGGAGTTGAGATTCACTGACCTAACTGTAGAACTGACAAGCGACTACAGCTCTGATAGGACATAGTGAGGACAATGATATCAGTGACTACAGGTGACGTCTTCTCTATAGTGAGGAGAATACAGAATAATATCAGTGACTACAGGTGACGTCTTCTCTATAGTGAGGAGGATACACAATGATATCAGTGACTACAGGTGACGTCTTCTCTATAGTGAGGAGAATACACAATGATATCAGTGATTACAGGTGACGTCTTCTCTATAGTGAGGAGAATACACAATGATATCAGTGACTACAAGTGACGTCTTCTCTATAGTGAGGAGAATACACATTGATATCAGTGACTACAGGTGACGTCTTCTCTATAGTGAGGAGAATACAGAATAATATCAGTGACTATAGGTGACGTCTTCTCTATAGTGAGGAGAATACACAATGATATCAGTGACTACAGGTGACGTCTTCTCTATAGTGAGGAGAATACACAATGATATCAGTGATTATAGATGACCTCTTCTCTATAGTGAGGAGAATACACAAAGATATCAGTGACTACAGGTGACGTCTTCTCTATAGTGAGGAGAATACACAATGATATCAGTGACTACAGGTGACGTCTTCTCTATAGTGAGGAGAATACACAATGATATCAGTGATTACAGGTGACGTCTTCTCTATAGTGAGGAGAATACACAATGATATCAGTGACTACAGGTGACGTCTTCTCTATAGTGAGGAGAATACAGAATAATATCAGTGACTACAGGTGACGTCTTCTCTATAGTCTTCCCTTATCTAATTCAGATGGTACATACCGCCTGGTCCAGCTAAAACTTCTCTCTGCAGAATGTGACGCCCAGACGTCTCCTCACTATGTCAGTGGATTCTCATCCTCTATATGAAAACAAGTATTATTATAAACATGCCAGACACTGTATCCTCTAAATATAATACTACTATACACTACACTCTTTGATTATAAACCTTCCATACACCGTACCCACTGAATATAATACTACCACACACTGTACATTCTGAATATAATACCAACACATACTGTACACTCTGAATATAAATCTGCCACATACTGTACCCCTGAATATAATGCCACCACACACTGTAACCTCTGAATATAATACTACCACCCACTGCGCCCTCTGAATATAATACCAACACATACTGTACACTCTGAATATAAATCTGCCACATACTGTACCCTCTGAATATAAATCTGCCACATACTGTACTCTCTGAATATAATACCAACACATACTGTACCCTCTGAATATAAATCTGGTGGTGTTGCTATTGGATGATGGGGGTGCTAGTACTGGGGGGGTGTTGCTGGAGGATGATGAGGGTGCTACTGGCCATCCCCCCTGGCAGTATCACCCCCATCATCCATCGGCAGGATCGTCCTCCTGGCAGGAGCACCCCCATCATCCACCATCAGGATCTGCTGATGGAGGTGCTGCTGGGGGGGTTTGCTGGTGGATGATGAGGGTGCTACTGCCAGGGGGGAGCATTAGATAGGCAGCAGTTCCCCCACTTAAGGTAGGTAGCAGTTCCCCCACATTAGGTAGGTAGCAGTTACCCCACATTAGGTAGCATAGATTCCCCACATGTGGTACCAGTTACCCCACATTAGGTAGTAATTTCCACACATTAGGTAGCACAGATTCCACACATTAGGTAGCACAGATTCCACACATTAGGTAGAAGTTTTCCCACATTATGTAGCAGCTTTCTCACATTAGGTAGCAGTTTTCCAACATTAGGTAGCAGTTTCCTCACATGAAGTAGCATAGATTCCCCACATATGGTAGTAGTTTCCCCCCATTAGGCCGCAGGTTCCCTTGCATGTTCCCCACAATAGGTCAAAGTCTCCCCACATTAGATCGCTGGTTCAAACAACCCCCCCCCTCCCCCCACACAAAAAAAAACACACACACACCACAGAGAAACACACAGATAGAGACACACACACTCACAGACAGAGAGACACACAGACACACACTCACCCATCCAGCGCAGCACTCCTTCTCTCCGGCGCTCTGCGAGTGACGTCACGTCCTCCTGCGCGGCCCTGCGGAGTGACGTCGGGCCGGCGCAACAGAAGACGTGGGGGCGCAGGCCGGTTCACTGTGCAGGTGACGGGGGTGGGGGGGTGGGGGTGCTTCTACTAGTACAGAGACAAGTGAGACAGCGAAAAAGTGAGGACGGGGGAGAGGGTGAGGGGTGCTATTACAGAGGCAGAGCAAGTGAGGAGCGGGGGCGTACCTGGTGTCACCCCATCAGGATGGTGTCACCCGCGCACCCCCCGCACCCCGGTCGCAACGCCACTGGGTAAATCCGCCACGTTTAGGAGGCACCTGCACTGCTTTCCCTACATTAGGTCTTGCACAGGTCATGCCGGCCTGTGTTTACCTGGTGACCACTGTGGTAAATCCTGAGGCTATCCAGTGATCACTCACCAGTGATATTATAGTCATTTTCGAGTTGTGGGTGACTCCATGAGTCTCCGGGGCCATTATTGGGCACAGAACCTTTGGTAGACAGATTTTATCCTTGTTGTTTTTATACAGACCGGTATCATTCAGGGCAGCTCGTTGCTTTACCCACTTGCCCTCCTCGGTGCCTCTGGAGACCTTTTAAGATGGTTGCGTCAACCACATCAGGTCCATTGTGCTTTTCTTACCTGTAATAAAGAAACAGACTTGTCCTGGGCCCTCGGCCCCTTAGCAGATTGTTAAACTGCTTTGTCAGTAATATCCTATCCTCTTGTCTGCTCAGCAGAAAGTGAGAACATTAAAGGGACACTCTGGTGCTAGACAGATGGAAATGTGGGAGAATATGTCTTAGGATGGGTTCACATTGACCCTCATTTACTATTCTAAACCCGACCTCTTTTGTCGGGTTTTTTTAGCGCAGCTTTGTCTGCGACACGATGCGTCATTTTTTCCCGACGGACCCGATGTGGATTCTCCCAAACCCGAAAAAGGGGCGTAACCCGACATTTCTGAGCTTTCCCACGTATTTATTAAGGTTTCCAATTCGAATTTGTTGAATTGTTGTGGATTTTTTCCCGACAGCTCAGAGGAGTTGGAAACCAAAACCAACAAAACCCACGTGCGACAAACAGGATGCGACATAATAATAAATACCAGGGGAAAAAAGCAGTCGGGTAAGAAAGCAACATAGACTTACAACCCGATTTTCTTAGTAAATGAGGGCCATTATGTTTTTCCACATACAGTAGCGCATTTTTTTTTTATTTTTTTTAGGCAGCTCTCTGAAGAAGTTTGGTCACAAACGAAACGTTAGAGCATCTATACACTTTTAGACAGGAATACAGGCTGTGTCTAAGTGTGGAGTGACTATGTAACGGTAGTGAACCGGCATAGGGGAAAAAGAGAACTCCATAACTTACACTGTAGCACCACCTAGTGGGCTATCATTGGAAGACACCCTGTATTTCCTGATAGTTTTAAATCACTACATTTGATTTTCACGTTTCCCATGTTATTTTAATCAATAACAATAAAAGTTACATTTTATTTGGGTTATAAGTTAGGGCATTGTTCCCCGGAAAAGGGGGGGTTTCCCCTCCTGAAGGGGATTGGAGATTTATTCAGTAAGAGCCCATAACCCAGTGGGACCTCTCTGTTGTACGGCAGGGGGGGAGCTAAAAACTTGCGCTCACGAGTGTAATTCATTTCAATAAGCCGACCAGAGTGAAACGTTCGGTCCGGTCGGCTCATTGAAGTGAATTACATACGGGAGCACAAGTTTTTAGCTCCCCCTGCCGTTTGCGCTCCCATATGGGGAAAAATGTAATGTGAACCCACCCTTATTCAGCAATGTTGTTCAGACGCCTTGAGCTTTAACCCCTTAAGAACTGAGCCCTTTTTCACCTTGATGACAGAGCCCTTTTTTGCAATTCTGACCACTATCACTTTATGCATTAATAACTCTGCGATGCTTTTACCGATTATTCTGATTCCGAGATTGTTTCTTCGTGACATATGCTACTTTAATACAGTGGTAAATTTTAGCATTTTTCTAACTTTGAAACTCTCTGCTTGTAAGGAAAATTGATATTCCAAATAAATGATATATTGATTCACACATACAATATGTCTACTTTATATTTTCATCATAAAGTTGACATGATTTTACTTCTGGAACACATCAGAGGCTTCAAAGTTCAGCAGCAATTTTCAAATTTTTCACAAAATTTACAAAATTGGAATTTTTCAGGGACCAGTTCAGTTTTGAAGTGGATTTGAGGGGTCTTCATATTAGAAATACCCCATTATAAAAACTGCACCCCCCCCCTCAAAGTATTGAAAATGACTTTCAGAAAGTGTATTAACCCTTTAGGTGTTTCATAGGAATAGCGGCAAATTGAAGGAGAAAATTCAAAATCTTTATTTTTTACACTCTCATGTTCTTGTAGACCCAGTTTTTGAAATTTTACAAGGAGTAAAAGGAGAAAAAGCCCCCCAAAATTTGTAACCCAATTTCTCTCGAGTAAGGAAATATCTCATATGTGTATGTCAAGTGTTTGGCGGGCGCAGTAGAGGACTCAGAAGGGAAAGAGCGACAATGGGATTTTGGAGAGTGAGTTTTTCTGAAATGTTTTTTGGGGGGCATGTCACATTTAGGAAGCCTCTATGGTGCCAGAACAGCAAAAAAAAAACATGGCATACTATTTTGGAAACTACACCCCTCAAGGAACGTAACAAGGGGTCCAGTGAGCCTTAACACCCCACAGGTGTTTGACGACTTTTCGTTAAAGTCGGATGTGTAAATGAATTTTTTTCCACAAAAATGCTGGTTTTCCCCGAAATTTTACATTTTTGCAAGGGGTTATAGGAGAAAATGTCCCCCAAAATTTGTAACCCCATCTCTTCAAAATATGGAAATACCCCATGTGTGGACGTCAAGCACACTGCGGGCGCACTACAAAGTCACATTTGGCTTTTGGAAAGCAAATTTTGCTGAAATGGTTTTTGGGGGGCATGTCGCATTTAGGAAGCTTCTATGGTGCCAGAACAGCAAAAAAAAAAAAACACATGGCATACTATTTTGGAAACTAGACCCCTTAAGGAACGTAACAAGGGGTACAGTGAGCCTTAACACCCCACAGGTGTTTGACAAATTTCTGCTAAAGTTGAACAGGAAAATGAAAAATTTTATTTTTTTAAATTAAAATGCTGATGTTACCCCAAATTTTTCATTTTCACAAGGGGTAATTGGAGAAAAAGCCTCCCAAAATGTGTAACCCCATTTCTTCTGAGTATGGAAATACCCCATATGTAGATGTAAAGTGCTCTGCGGGCGAACAACAATGCTCAGAAGAGAAGGAGCGCCATTGAGCATTTGGTGAGAGAATTTGGTTGGAATAGAAGTCAGGGGCCATGTGCGTTTACAAAGCCCCCATAATGCCAGAACAGTGGACCCCCCCCACATGTGACCCCATTTTGGAAACTACACCCCTCACAGAATTTAATAAGGGGTGCAGTGAACATTTACACCCCACTGGCGTTTGACAGATCTTTGGAACAGTGGACTGTGCAAATTAAAAATTAAATTTTTCATTTTTATGGACCACTGTTCCAAAAATCTGTCAGACACCTGTGGGGTGTTAAAAGGGTACTCCGGTGAAAACCTTTTTTCTTTTAAATCAACTGGTGGCAGAAAGTTAAACATATTTGTAAATTACTTCTACTAAAAAATCTTAATCCTTCCTGTACTTATTAGCTGCTGAATACTACAGAGGAAATTCTTTTCTTTTTGGAATGCTCTCTGATGACATCACGAACACACTGCTCTCTGATGATGTTATTATAATAATAATAACGCTTTATTTATTGTTGTCCTTAGTGGGATTTGAACCCAAGTCCCTAGCACTGCATGGCAGCAGTGCTAACCACTGAGCCACCATGCTGCCCTTAGCATACATCTGCTATGCACGGTTGCTAAAATGGACAGAGATGTCAGCAGAGAGCACTGTGCTCGTGATGTCATCAGTGTTCCAAAAAGAAATGAATTTCCTCTGTAGTATTCAGCAGCTAATAAGTACTGGAAGGATTAAGATTTTTTAATAGAAGTAATTTACAAATATGTTTAACTTTCTGCCATCAGTGTATTTAAAAGAAAAAAGGTTTTCACCGGAGTACGTCTTTAAGGCTCACTATACCCCTTGTTACATTCCGTGAGGGGTGCAGTTTCCAAAATGGGGTCACATGTGGGTATTTATTGTTTTGCGTTTATGTCAGAACCGCTGTAAAATCAGCCACCCCTGTGCAAATCACCAGTTTCGGCCTCAATTGTACATAGTGCGCTCTCACTCCTGAGCCTTGTTGTGCGCCCGCAGAGCATTTTACGCCCACATATGGGGTATTTCCGTAATCAGGAAAAATTGCGTTACAATTTTTGGGGGTCTTTTTTTTTTTTCCTTTTACCAATTGTGAAAATTAAAAGTATGGGGCAACACCAGCATGTTAGTGTAAAATTATTTTTTTTACACTAACAGGCTGGTGTAGACCCCAACTTTACCTTTTCATAAGAGGTAAAAGGAGAAAAAGCTCCCAAAAGTTGTAACGCAATTTCACCTGCGTACGGAAATACCCCACATGTGGCCCTAAACTGTTTCCTTGAAATACAGGGCTCCGAAGTGAGAGAGAGCCATGCGCATTTGAGGCCTAAATTGGGGATTTGAATCCACCACAAAAATACCCCATGGCAGTGTTTGCCAAACAGGTTGCCTCCAGCTGTTGCAAAACTCCCAGCATGCCTGGACAGTCAGTGGCTGTTCGTCAATACTGGGAGTTGTTGTTTTTCAACAGCTGGAGGCTCCGTTTTGGAAACTCTGTTGTACAAGACGTTTTTTTTTAATCGTTTTTTTTTTATTGGAGAGGGGGGGGGAGACTGTGCAGGGGTATGTGTATATGTAGTGTTTTACTTTTTATTTTGTGTAGGTTTAGTGTAGTGTATTGTTTTTAGGGTACATTCACACGGTTGGGTTTACAATGAGTTTGAGTTGTGGCAGAAAATTTTCTGCATCTCAAACTTGCAGCAGAACTTGCTGTAAACCCACCCGTGTGACTGTATCCTGTACATTCACATGGGGGCGGGGGGCAAACCTCCAGCTGTTGCAAAACTGCAACTCCCAGCATGTACTGACAGACCATACATGCTGGGAGTTGCAGTTATGCAACAGCTGGAACCACATTGGTTGCAAAACACTGAGCGTTTGTTACTTAACTCAGTGTTTCGCAACCAGTGTGCCTCCAGCTGTTGCAAAACTACAACTTCCAGCATGTACAGTCTCTCGGTGCATGCTGGGAGTTGTATTTTTGCTACAGCTGGAGGCACACTGGTTGCGAAACACTGAGTTAGGTAACAAACTCTGTTTCACAACCAATGTGTCTCCAGCTGTTGCAAAACTGCAACAATCAGCATGCGTTGACAGTCGAAGGGCATGCTGAGAATTGTAACTTTGCAACAGCTGGAGGCACACTGCTACAACTCCCAGCATGCACAGACTACCAAAAAGGAGGTAGAGGAGGTGAACAGGCTCACCTCCTGCTGTATCCTGCCGCCGGGACCGCGTGCTGTATCCTGCTGCTGGGACCGATCCTGCTGCTCCTGTCTCCGCCACCGATCATAAGGGGACCCCCGCCAGTCCAGGGCAAGGTAGGAGGCCCCCGCCGATCTCCACCCAGCAGGTCCGTGATTGTTCAGTTGTTCCGACCGATCAATCGTGATCGTGAGGCGGCACCCATGCCACCTCACTCCTGCTGGGTATGGGTGAATGGGGCTGACCCATTCACCCTTTTTTTCCGGGTCACCAGAGACCCGATTGACCTGGAATAGCGGAAAATCGCAGGTCTGAATTGACACGCAATTTGCCGCTATCGCCGACATGGGAAGGTCTCAGGACCCCTATGGGCGATATGCTGGGATGACTGCTGATAGATATTAGCAGTCATCCTATTCCGATCACCGTGCCCAGAGACACGGTGATCAAGGAAAGCTGCGCCGTAAATGTATGGCGCTGTGGGCTAAGTACTTCTTGGCAGCGCCGTACATTTACGGAGCATGTCCTTAAGGAGTTAAACTGGTACTCCGCTGCCCCAGAATTTGGAAAATTATGTTCCGAAGGCTTGGAGCAGGTGGCGGGGATCGTGACATCACAGACACGCTCCTTGTGACATCACGCCAGGCTCCCTAAATGCGAGTCTATGGGAGGGGCATGGCCATGACATCATGGCCCCGCCGCCAGCACCCTGTGTTCAAAACGAACACCGGATGCTGCACAGAGATCGCGGGGATCCTACCTGTGTGACCCCCACGATCAAAGATATTATCCCCTAACCTTTGGATAGGAGATAAGATGTCTAGGGGCGGAGTACCCCATTAAATTAACAAATGACATCTAACAAGTCCTTTCCTTGACCGGAGAGCGCACAGCTGGCTTCAGCCCCTCAGAGAGCTGGGAACCAACCATAGAGCCACCTGGTTAATTCTTCTCCGCACTTCGGCCGAATACAACTTGTTCTTCCCTCTATAACCTAAGGAAGGACCCTGTGTAGAGTAGGAGACCCCACTAATCTAACACCTATAGGATCAGAATGTCCTAGAAGCCAGAAGATAGAAGTGATTTTATATGTCTAATCTGCTCGTGTCCTGTTACCTTGTAGCCATATATGAGACTCTTTACCTCCCATGTAAAATTATAGAGATGACATCGCTGGATCGGTGACTACGTTATAAAAGAAAAACGTTTTTTTCCCAATGTCTCTTTTATTGTTAACAAAAGAAAAAAAGTAACAAATCATCGTTACACCACAATAATATTCATATTGCCCCAATAATACAAAAATTACAAACAAACTCTTAATAAAATAAATAAATAAATAAATAGGAAAAGAAATAGATAAACCCGACGTCTTGGATAAAACATAATAAATAATTATTTAATGAAAAGGTTCTAATATAAATATGGCGCAACAACATATTTATAATGCAGCATACTACATACGGGGGGGGTACTGGAGAAAGACCTGGATTTCTTTTTCTAGACAAATATGTCCCCAGATACACGTCCTGCGCTCCTCTGGATCACTGGGGTACATTAGAGGGTCGTTTATTAAACTAACAAGATAACACACGACTAGACATGTTAAAGGGATACTCCGCTCCCCATTTAGTTTCGAACGCTGGGTGAGGGCTCCCGTGGTCGCCCTGCACCCTCATGACATCAAGCCCCACCCCCTTGACATTAATTCCCCCCCCTCAATGCAAGTCTAGGGGAGGGGGTGTGATGGCCGTCATGCCCCCTTTTCATAGACTTGAATTGAGGGGGCGGGGTGTGACATCACGGGGACAGGGAGTGATGTCACGAGGGGATGGGGCGACCACGGAAGCCTGCACTCAGTGTTTGGAACTAAATGTTCCGGATGCTGGGGAGCGGAGTACCCCTTTAATAAATAAGCAACAAGAATTAGAAAACCAGAATAAGATCTCTTCGTCTTTTATTTTAATGACATCACTCATTTTACCATATAATGTACGGCGAACCTAAAAAATTATTTTTTTAGTGATAACATTTTAATGAAAACAACAATATTGTAAATTTTGGAGGGTTTTGTTTTCACGCTGTACACTTTACAGTAAAAATTACATGTTTTCCATATTCTGTTGGTCAATACAATTGTACTGCTTTTGACAAAAGAGACAAAAAAACAGCAATTTTTTCTTTTAACGTTTACGTCATTCCTTTTACGCTTTTTGGGGGTAAAATGGGAAAAAGGGATTTACATTTTATTGGGGGAGGGGATTGTTCACATTTAATTGTTTTTTTAAACTTTTTTTTTATACCCTTTTTATGTCCCCATAGGGGACTATTTATAGCAATAATTAGATTGCTAATACTGTTCAGTGTTATACATAGGACATAGCACTGATCAGTATTATTGGCAATCTTCCGCTCTGGTCTGCTTGATCTCAGACCAGAGCAGAAGTTTAGGGGACCTCTGTCGGCCATTTTAGATGATCGGATCCCTGCGGAAGCGCCATGGGCAATCCGACCTTCAATTAAAAAATGCGCATTGCTGCAGATGCTGTGATCTGTATTGATCAAGGCATCTGAGGGGTTAATGGTGGTATCAGTGTGATTGCTGATGTCCACCATTACCGGCGGGTCCTTGGCTGCTGATAGCAGGCGGGTCCTGCAGTGCATGATGTGAGCATTGCTCCGATCCTCGCGGTCATGTACAGGATGTAAATGTACGTCCTGGTGTGTGAAGTACCTCTATAATGATTCTGATTGTTAATCAATATATTAATACTTAAATGCTATTGCTAATTCTGCAGAAAGATATTTGGTACCCTTACACTACATATCAGTTTGCTATTTGCTTGAAGACCTTGGGACGATGCCGAAAGATGCAAGATAAAGAAGAAGCTGGAAGTTGGAGACAAAACATTTGAGAAAATATACAGACTGTGCAGAATGACGGATACATCTGGAATTTTCTGTTAGAATAGAGAAATTGCAACATAAGTGACCAATTATTAGGATGCAAATGAATGCTTAAAATGTTAATATATACATACACAATACTCAAATAACCAATCAACATATAACACGATGACTTGATGTGATAACTAACCTCCCCTTTTTGTCAACTGTAAAAAACAATGTACTTCCGTATAATAAACAGAACTCCTTGGGACAGCTCCTTAGCCGGTGCTTCTGCTGAGAAGGAGATTTATACCAACTTTTTGTCTGGTGTTTATTTCTTGTGTCGGCCCTCAGCAGTATACAGCGGCCGTCACTCACAATTTAAGGCCTAACCAGAAGAAAACCTCGACACCTCAGCACCAGGACAAACATTTATGTCCGTGGTCGTTAAGGGGTTAAATATGGATTTAAAAATATACACTAAAATTCTGTCAGGCCGTCTTTCCATGTGGATGCCTCAGTTGGTTTATTAAAGGTCGCCAAACATGTGACAACGCCGGGAGAATCTTGAACCTATTCCATGATGTGGCGCTGGAGGAGGAGTCTACTGTTTCGGTCGCTGGATGCTGAGAAGGGATTGGACCGTATAAACCGGTGGTTTACCTTCTCACCATCCAGCAGAGGGGGATGGGGGGGGACGGGACTTTTTGGATGCAGTAAAAGCTCTATATACAGCCCCATATGCTGGGGTCTTTACATACAGAGAATTATCACAAGAATTTATGATTAGTAACAGGACCCGACAAGGTGAACCGTCCCCCTTTTTATCCTCTGCATAGAACCTATAGCTCAAGCAGTTCCACAAGATCCTGGTATTTCTGGGGTCTCAATAGGAGAAGGAACCAGACAATCTCCCTCTATGCAGATGACATAATATTCACGTGCAGAGGAGCCGGGAGAGGACGTAACTCATCTGCTTCACTGACCCCGCAAGACAGCCGAAGCGCAGACAAGTAAGGAAAGGGGAAGAGTGGTCTTCAACCTGTGGACCTCCAGATGTTGCAAAACTACAACTCCCAGCATGCCCGGACAGCAGTTGGCTGTCCGGGCATGCTGGGAGTTGTAGTTTTGCAACATCTGGAGGTCCGCAGGTTGAAGACCACTGAATGCCATAGGAGGAACATGATGGGGGAATAATGAGACAGGGAAATGATGAGGGGGGGGATGAGACAGGGGGAAATGATGAGAGGGAAGAATGATGGGGGATGAGACAGGGGGAAATGATGGGGGGATGAGGGGGGATGAGACAGGTGGAAATGATGAGGGGGATGATGGGGGGATGAGACAGGGGGAAATGATGAGAGGGAAGAATGATGGGGGATGAGACAGGGGGAAATGATGGGGGGATGAGGGGGGATGAGACAGGGGGAAATGATGAGAGGGGGGATGATGGGGGGATGAGACAGGGGGAAATGATGAGAGGGGGGATGATGGGGGGATGAGACAGGGGGAAATGATGGGGGGATGAGGGGGGATGAGACAGGGGGAAATGATGGGGGGATGAGACAGGGGGAAATGATGGGGGGATGAGGGGGGATGAGACAGGGGGAAATGATGGGGGAATGAGGGGGGATGATGGGGGGGATGAGACAGGGGGAAATGATGGGGGGATGAGACAGGGGGAAATGATGAGGGGGGATGATGGGGGGATGAGACAGGGGGAAATGATGAGGGGGGTGATGGGGGGATGAGGCAGGGGGAAATGATGAGGGGGGGTGATGGGGGGATGAGGCAGGGGGAAATGATGGGGGGGGATGAGACAGGGGGAAATGATGGGGGAGATGAGGGGGGATGAGACAGGGGGAAATGATGAGAGGGGGGATGATGGGGGGAAGAGGGGGGAAATGATGAGGGGGGGATAAGACAGGGGGAAATGATGAGGGGGGGGATGAGACAGGGGGAAATGATGAGACAGGGTGGGGGATGATGAGGGGGGAATGATGAGACATGGGGGGTGGTGATGAGAGGGGTAAATGTGGCACAGGAACTGATAAAAGGGAAGGAATGATGTGGCACTGGAGGGGACGGGACCAAACTGAGGTGCAGAAGAAAACAAAGTTGGGAAGATGATGTGGCATTGAGTCCAAGTCATTTATTTTACATTTTATTTTTTTTACTTAAATTTCCCTGTTAAAATGGGGGTGCGTGTTATACACCGATAAATACGGTAGTTATGACTTTTTCCAGAAGTACGACAAAATCAAACCTATATAAGTAGGGTATTATTTTAATCGTATGGACCTACAGAATAAAGATAAGGTGTCATTTATACCAAAAAATGTACTACGTAGAAACGGAAGCCACCAAAAGTTACAAAACAGCGGGTTTTTTTTCAATTTTGTCTCACAATGATTTTTTTTTCCATTTCGCCGTAGATTTTTGGGCAAAATGACTGACGTAATTAAAAAGTAGAATAGGTGGCGCAAAAAATAAGCCATCATATGGATTTTTAGGTGCAAAATTGAAAGAGTTATTATTTTTTTAAAGGCAAGGAGGAAAAAACGAAATTGCAAAAACTGAAAAACCCTCGGTCTTTAACCCCTTAAGGACTCAGCCCATTTTGGCCTTAAGGACGTTTTCATTTTTTCCTCCTCGCCTTCTAAAAATCATAACTCTTTTATATTTTCATCCACAGACTAGTATGAGGGCTTGTTTTTTGCGCGACCAGTTGTTCTTTGTAATGACATCACTCATTATATCATAAAATGTATGGCGCAACCAAAAAACACTATTTTTGTGGGGAAATTAAAACGAAAAACGCAATTTTGCTAATTTTGGAAGGTTTCGTTTTCACACCGTACAATTTCTGGTAAAAATGAAGTGTGTTCTTTATTCTGAGGGTCAATACGGTTAAAATGATACCCATTATTACATACTTTTATATTATTGTTGCGCTTAAAAAAAATCACAAACTTTTTAACCAAATTAGTACGTTTATAATCCCTTTATTTTGATGACCTCTAACTTTTTTATTTTTCCGTATAAGCGGCGGTATGGGTGCTAATTTTTTGCGCCATGATCTGTACTTTTTTTTTTATACCACATTTGCATATAAAAAACTTTTAATACATTTTTTATAATTTTTTTTAATACAATGTATTAAAAAAGTAGGAATTTTGGACTTTTTTAATTTTTTTTTCGTTCACGCCGTTCACCGTACGGGATCATTGACATTTTATTTTAATAGTTCGAACATTTACGCACGCGGCGATACCAAATATGTCTATAAAAAATGTTTTTTTACGCTTTTTGGGGGTAAAATAGGAAAAAACTGATGTTTTACTTTTTTATTGGGGGAGGGGATTTTTCACTTTTTTTTTACTTTTACTTTTACATTTTTTTACATTTTTTTTTACACTTGAATAGTCCCCATAGGGGACTATTCATAGCAATACCATGATTGCTAATACTAATCTGTTCTATGTATAGGACATAGAACAGATCAGTATTATCGGTCATCTCCTGCTCTGGTCTGCTCGATCACAGACCAGAGCAGGAGACGCCGGGAGCCGGACGGAGGAAGGAGAGGGGACCTCCGTGCGGCGTTCTGAATGATCGGATCCCCGCAGCAGCGCTGCGGGCGATCCGATCGTTCATTTAAATCGCGCACTGCCGCAGATGCCGGGATCTGTATTGATCCCGGCACCTGAGGGGTTAATGGCGGACGCCCGCGAGATCGCGGGCGTCGGCCATTGCCGGCGGGTCCCTGGCTGCGATCAGCAGCCGGGATCAGCCGCGCATGACACGGGCATCGCTCCGATGCCCGCGGTTATGCACAGGACGTAAATGTACGTCCTGGTGCGTTAAGTACCACCTCACCAGGACGTACATTTACATCCTGCGTCCTTAAGGGGTTAAATAAAATAATTTTTCCAATGTGTTTTTTTTAATGAATTTTCAGGGTTAGTAGTGGAAGCTGGTCTTATTGACTGAATCCATTACTAAGCCAGGGCTTAGCGCTAGCCCCAAAAACAGCTAGCGCTAACCCCCAATTATTACCCCGGTACCCACCGCCACAGGGGTGCCGGGAAGAGCCGGTACCAACAGGCCCGGAGCGTCAAAAATGGTGCTCCTGGGCCTAGGCGGTAACAGGCTGACGTTATGGGGAGGGCCAGTAACAATGGTCCCCGCCCACCCTGGTAACGTCAGGCTGTTGCTGTTTGGATGGTATTGTGCTGAGAATGAAAATACGGGGAACCCTATACGTTTTTTTTTGTTTTTATTTAAATAGTTGTAGTTCTGTAACATCTGTCCCTTTTGAAAATTGCTTCTCTACTTTGAAGCCCTCTAATTTTTAAAAAAAGCTAAAATATGTCCATTTTATGATGCCAACATAAAGTGAACATATTGTATTTGTGAAGAAAAATAAAATTTATTGTGAATATCAATTTTCCTTACAAGTAGAGAGCTTCAAAGTTAGAAAAATGCAAAATTTTCATTAAATTTGGGGATTTTTCACCAAAAAAGGATGCAAGTAACGCCGAAAATTTACCACCAAAATAAAATAGAATATGTCACGAAAAAACAATCTCAGAATCAGAATATTCGGTAAAAGTGTTTTCGCGTTATTAATTCGTAAAATGACAGTGGTCAAAATTGCAAAAAAGGGCCCAGTCCTTAAGGTGAAAAAGGGTTGCGTCCTTAAGGGGTTAAGAAACACCTTATTTTCTGTCCGCCAATACAAAATTCTCTAATAGTGCCCCTCCCGAGACTAGACTCTGGATCCGCCCCTGGTTGTGGTTAAACTTTACTTTCATGGAAAAGTTTCTGAGTTGCCCATAGCAACCAATCAGATTGCTTCCTTCATTTTTCAGAGGCCTTTTCAAAAATGAAAGAAGCGATCTGATTGGTTGCTATGGGCAACAGCACAACTCTTCCTCTGCACTGGTTTTGCTGAATCTCCCCCAGAGAGGAAGATTTATCAAAACCCAAAACCTGTCCAGAGGAAAAGTTTCTGAGATGCCCATAGCAACCAATCAGATCGCTTCTTTAATTTTTCATAGGCTTTTTCAAGAATAAAAGAAGCAATCTGATTGGTTGCTATGGGCATCTCAGCAGCTTTTCCACTGGTCAGGTTTTGATAAATCTCTCTCTATGGGGGAGATTCATCAAAACCAGTGTAGAGGAAAAGTTATGCAGTTGCCCATAGCAACCAATCAGATTGCTTCTTTCATTTTTTAAAAGACCTCTGAAAAATGAAGGAAGCAATCTGATTGGTTGCTTTGGGCAACTCAGAAACTTTTCCAGAAATGGAGGATGCTAACTTTTTGTATCTTATATGGAATTATTCCTATATTCATACATTTTGGAATCATCGATCTTATTTACAAAAGGTATAACATTAAGATCGAACGAGACCCTTAGATGCTTATCCTTGGAGATGTCGGGGAGATGTCTATATATAAGAAAAGTTTAATTAGACTATTTCCTTATGCAAAGTTGCTGTCCGGGCATGCTGGGAGTTGTGGTTTTGCAGCGGTTGGGGGTTCACAGCTTAGAGACCACTGCTATAGAGGGTGCAAATGTATCCGAGCCCTGGAACTCAAATAATGTGAAATATGAGATGATCAAAATGGAGCCCCTGCACTAATTACTTGGGTTCTGGGGTCTGTAAGGTCCATAGTAGAAACATCAGGTTCTGTCCATAGCAGATACTAAATCATGGCAGCTCTAAGAAACAAGCAGTCATCGTGACATCAGACATGTGATGTCATAGACAGCTGGAGTCCTGACATTCCACTGACAGCCGCCCGAGCCTTCATTCTGTAGATTGTTACAGTGCGATTAGCAACTTCTATTTCTTCTTCTTGACTGAGATGGAGCTAAAAGGTTTGGGGTTCGTCCCCCTTCTGTTGGCGTTTTGGTGTGCGGCCTGGCTTGCCACCAGCTACATCGTGACGGTCGTCCTCGGCCATGCCGCCTCGCCACTGATGCACATGAGGTAAGATAAACAAGCACAAGATTCTTATTTCATGGGTTGGGAGTGAGGAAATATCCACAATAACATTGGTTTCTTTTCCTTCACAGTGACGTGGGAAATTTCTTTCCCGAAAACATATTATTGAGAATTGGTTTCATAGGGACATCCATTGGCACTTTGGTACTAACCTTTCTTATTTATAAGTATATGGTTATGCATACTGAAGAGTTCAGGGGTCATCAGGTCCTGATCCAGAGGATCCTGCTCGCCATTGTGTGGGCCTCCTGTTTTGGTACAGCTGTCATGCATGTATTGTCCCCCGAAGAATATCCCAGGATACACTTTGTCAGCACGATAATTTCCATTACATGTGAAGCCTTATACTACCTTGGGCAGTCCATCCAGATGTATAAATTACCAGGAGCAAACAAAGTCATCCACCATAGTAGATGCACCTGCTGTGGCCTGACTTTTACCTGCGCAATTTTCTACTTTGGATATAAAACATTACAGGAATTATTCTATGATGATGAAGACTGGGACGAGATCCGTGAAATCACCACCATAATCATCGAGTGGGTGATGCTTCTACTGATCCTGATAAACACCGTGACCTATTATTCCACCATGCAGAGGTTAATGTTAACCGTCTCCAGGAACAGCTGCAAACTCTCTCTTAGAGTAAGAATTGATGACTTCGGGGTGTAGACCACCACGGGGGCCATCAAGTGGACTTCTGGGAGAGATACTGCACAGGACACGGGAAAACCATAAAAAAAATAATATGAGCTGGTAATATTACCTATACAAAAAAAATAAAAAAACATTAAAAAAAAATATTGGTGTGTGATGTGTAATACCTACCGTATATACTCGAGTATAAGCCGAGTTTTTCAGCACCATTTTTCGTGCTGAAAACGCCCCCCTCGGCTTATACTCGAGTGATCTCTCCGCCTGTCAATCCCTTTTCAGTGGTCTTCAACCTGCAGACCGCCAGATGTTGTAAAACTACAACTCCCAGCATGCCCAGACAGCCATCAGCTGTCTGGGCATGCTGGGTGTTGTAGTTTTGAAACCTCTGGAGGTCCGCAGGTTGAAGACCACTTCGGCCTTCGTCATCATCCAGGCCCCCCCCCCCCTCTTTTGTTTTGTACTCACCCCCCCCACAGCGGGAAGTTAGGGTGAGCTGGTCCGGGCCATCTATGTTGCAGGGACCATCCGGTGGGGAGGGATACTCATTCCGGGCTGTCCATTTTCACTGGAGGGCCCTCTTCATGCGCAACGTCCCTGTGCGTCGTCGTCAAGGCAACATCACTAGGACCAGCTCACCCTAACTTCCTGCCAAGGGGAGGTGAGTACAAAACAAAAAGGCCACAGTGGTCTTCAACCTGCGGACCTCCAGAGGTTTCAAAACTACAACTCCCAGCATGCCCGGACAGCCGATAGCTGTCTGGGCATGCTGGGAGTTGTGGTTCTACAACATCTGGAGGTCCGCAGGTTGAAGACCACTGATGAAGGGATTGACAGGCGATGATGATGAAAGGGAGGGGGATGATGATTAAGGGGGGGATGATGATGAAGGCCGCAGTGGTATTCAACCTGCGGACCTCCAGAGGTTTCAAAACTACAACTCCCAGCATGCCCAGACAGCCGATGGCTGTCCGGGCATGCTGGGGGTTGCAGTTTTGCAACATCTAGAGGTCCGCAGGTTGAAAACCACTGATGAAGGGATTGACAGGCGGTGATGATGAAGGGGGGGGGGGGGGGGGTGGATAATGACGGGGGGTCTGGATGATTACATGGGGGGATGAGGTTATTTCCCACCCTAGGCTTATAGTCGAGTCCATTTTTATTTTTATTTTTTTATTTTTTTGGGGGGGGGGGGGGAATTAGGGGCCTCGAGCTTATATTCTGGTCGGCTTAAACTCAAGTATATACGGTAGTTAGAAAACCAGAATCAAATTCATCATTATAACCTCCCTCTGCATTACCCTGATTCATTATTTTCCAAGCAAGCACTTTGTTCTAATTCGTCCACTCTCTGGCGTGCTCCTTATATAAGGGGTTTGGGGATACACTTTTTGTTTAAAACGATCCTCCAGGTTATCTAGTTGTTGCTGGCATTTTTGTGTGGAAGAACAATTCCTCCGGATTCTTTTTCATTTGACCGAATGGAATGTTCTTCTTCCATTGTTTCCGATGGCAACTGTTAAAGTCGAGGTAGTTCCTTAAAATAGGTGGGCAGTATGCAGACAGCCATCCGGAATATAGATATTTAAATCCAGGAACTCAAATTTTTTTTGGGGGACTGATGCAGCTCTGCCTTTGGCAATCTCTGGCTCTGCCATAGTGCTTTTTTTGAAGGGGCGTGTCGGCTGCCGCTTCGTCTGGTGGTCAACACGCGCTATCTGGCCAGCGAGCCAGGGCCCCGTACAGGAGATCGCGGGGGCCCCCAGCGGTCGGACCCCTGCAATCTGAAACTTATCCCCTACCCTTGGGATAGGGGATGTTTTTCAGCACTGGACTACTCCTTTAACCCCTTCATGATCCAGCCCATTTTCACCTTCAGGACCTGGGCATTTTTTGAAAATCTGACCACTGTCACTTTAAACATTAATAACTCTGGAATGCTTTTACTTATCATTCTGATTCCGAGATTGTTTTTTCGTGACATATTCTACTTTATGTTATTGGTAACATTTCACTGATATTTTCATCCTTTCTTGGTAAAAAATCTAAAAATTTCATGAAAATTTTGAAAATTTTGCATTTTTCTAACTTTGAAAGTCTCTGCTTGAAAGGAAAATGGATATTCCAAATAAATTACATATTGATTCACATATTCAATATGTCTACTTTGTGTCTGCATAAAAAAATTGACAAGTTTTTACTTTTGGAAAACATCAGAGGGCTTCAAAGTTCCGCAGCAATTTTCCAATTTTTCTCAAGATTTTCAAAATCGTAATTTTTCAGGGCCCAGTTCAGGTTGGAAGTGGATTTTAAGGGTCTTCATATTAGAAATACCCCATAAATGACCCCATTATAAAAACTGCACCCCCCAAAGTATTCAAAATGACATTCAGTAAGTGTTTTAACTCTTTAGGTGTTTCACAGGAATAGCAGCAAAGTGAAGGAGAAAATTCTAAATCTTCATTTTTTACACATTTTCTTGTAGACCCAATTTTTGAATTTTTACAAGGGGTAAAAGGAGAGAAATCACCCTAAAATTTGTAACCCAATTTCTCTCGAGTAAGGAAATACCTCATATGTGGATGTAAAGTGTTCGGCGGGCGCAGTAGAGGGCTCAAAAGGGAAGGAGCGACAATGGGATTTTGGAGAGTGAGTTTTTCTGAAAGGGTTTTTGGGGGGCATGTCCCATTTAGGAAGCCCCTATGGTGCCAGAACAGGGGACCCCCCCCACATGTGACCCCATTTTGGAAACAATACCCCTCATAGAATTTAATAAGGGGTGCAGTGAGCATTTACACCCCATTGGCATTTGACAGATATTTGAAACAGTGGACTGTGCAAATCAAAAATTTTATTTTTCATTTTCACTGACCGCTGTTCCAAAAATCTGTCATACACCAGTGGGGTGTAAATGCTCACTGTACCCCTTATTACATTCCGTGAAGGGTGTAGTTTCCAAAATGGGGTCACATATGGATATTTATTGTTTTGCGTTTGTCAGAACTGCTGTAACAATCAGCCACCCCTGTGCAAATCGCCTCAAATGTACATGGCGCACTCTCCCTTCTGGGCCTTGCTGTGCGCCCCCAGAGCACTTTGCGCCCACATATGGGGTATCTCCGTACTCGGGAGAAATTGCATTACAAATTTAGAGGGTCTTTTTTCCCTTTTACCTCTTGTGAAAATGAAAAGTATAGGGCAACACCAGCATGTCAGTGTAAATAATTTATTTTTTTACTCTAACATGCTGGTGTAGACCCCAACTTCACCTTTTCATAAGGGGTTAAAGAAGAAAAAGCCCCCCAAAATTTGTAAGGCAATTTCTCCCGAGTACGGCGATACCCCATATGTGTCCCAAAACTGTTGCCCTGAAATACGACAGGGCTCCAAAGTGAGAGAGCGCCATGCGCATTTGAGGCCTGAATTAGGGATTTTCATACGGGTGGACATAGGGGTATTCTATGCCAATGATTCCCAAACAGGGTGCCTCCAGCTGTTGCAAAACTCCCAGCATGCCTGGACAGTCAATGGCTGTCCGGCAATACTGGGAGTTATTATTTTGCAACAGCTGGAGGCTCCGTTTTGGAAACAGTAGCGTACCAGACGTTTTTCATTTTTTTGGGGAGGGGGGGCTGTGTAGGGGTATGTGTATATGTAGTGTTTTTTACTTTTTATTTTAGGTTAGTGTCAGTATAGTGTAGTGTTTTTAGGGTACAGTCACATGGGCAGAGGTTCACAGCAAGTTTGCCGCTGGAAGTTTGAGCTGCAGCGCAAAATTTGCTCCATCTCAAACTTGCAGCACTCACTGTAAACCTCCGCCCATGTGAGTGTACCCTGTACATTCACATTGGGGGGAGGGGGCAAACATCCAGCTGTTGCAAACTCTGAGCATGCCCTTTGGCTGTCCGTGCATGCTGGGAGTTGTAGTTTTGCAACAGCTGGAGGAACACTGGTTTGGAAACACTAAGTTAAGTAATAAACTTTCAAGTGTTTTGCAACCAAACTTAGTGTTTCCAAACCAGTGTGCCTCCAGCTGTTGCAAAACTACAACTCCCAGCATGCATGGTCTGTCAGTGCATGCTGGGAGTTATAGTTTTGCAACAATTGCAACAGCTGGAGGCACTGAGGTAGGAAACGGACAATGTTTCCCAACTAGTGTGCCTCCAGTTGTTGCAAAACTACAACTCCCAGCATGCCCAGACTGCCCAGGCATGCTGGAAGTTGTAGTTCGGCAATATCTGAAGGATCAGATGTTGCCGAACTACAACTTCCAGTATGCTTGGGCAGTCTGGGCATGCTGGGAGTTGTAGTTTTGCAACATCTGGAGGTCCACAGTTTGGAGACCACTGTATAATGGTCTCCAATCTGTGCTCTTCCAGATGTTAGAGAACTACAACTCCCAGCATGCCTGGACAGACTGAGCATGCTGAGATTTGTAGTTTTGCAACATCTGGAAGAGCACAGATTGGAGACCATTATACAGTGGTCTCCAAACTGAGGACCTCCAGATGTTGCAAAACTACAACTCCCAGCATGCCCAGAAAGCCAAAGGCTGTCTGGGCATGCTGGGAGTTGCAGTTTTGAAACTCCCAGTTTTGAAACTCACCTCCGGGACGCAGCGCCGCCGGGACCGCATGGAGGACGCCGCTCGCGCCGGGACCGCTCGGGACACTGCTCGGACGGGTAAGTGACGCCGGGGGACAGGTCAGGGACACTTAGCAGAGCGGTGTGTGTCCCGCTCCCCGTGATCGGGACTCACACACCGCGCTGCTAAGTATTCTGATAGCGAAACGCTGCTATCAGCTAGTCAGATTTGACCAGCTGATAGCAGCGATCGCTGGGGGGGGTGGGGGATGAAACCCCCCGTGGTCGCATGGTAAGATGGCTGGATATCAGTGATAGCCACCATCTTTCCGGGCGCTGCGGGATGCCGCGAGTAGCGGCAAAAATGTTCATGACGTACCTGTATGTCATGGGTCGGGAACACCTTGCCACCCATGACGTACAGGTATGTCATAGGTCGGGAAGGGGTTAATTGCCTCCAAAATGACGTTCCTCTGATGTATTTTTTTTCGGTCTTTATGTACCTTAGGTAGAAAATAAAAATAAGGTACATTTAGGTTGGGGTTAAATATATATCATGTTTTTCCCTCTTAACTCCTTGGGGACGGAGCCCATTATAACCCTAAGGACGGGAGCATTTTTTGCACATCTGACCACTGTCACTTTAAGTATTAATAACTCTGGGATGTTTTTACTTTTCATTCTGATTCTGACATTGTTTTTTCGTGACATATTCTACTTCATGTTAGTGGTAAATTTTTGTCGATACTTGCATCATTTCTTGGTGGAAAAATTCCAAAATTCGATGAAAAAATTGAAAATTTAGCAGTTTTCTAACTTTGAAGCTCTCTGCTTGTAAGGAAATCAGACATACCAAATAAATTATATATTGATTTACAAATACAATATGTCTACTATATATTTGCATCATAAAGTTGACATGTTTTTACTTTTGGAAAACATCAGAGGGATTAAAAGATCAGAAGCAATTTTCCAATTTTTCACAAACTTTTCAAAATCGGAATTTTTCAGGGACCAGTTCAGTTTTGAAGTGGATTTGAAGGGCCTTCATATTAGAAATTCCCCACAAATGACCCCATTATAAAAACTGCACCCCTCAAAGTATTCAAAATGACATTCAGTAAGTGTGTTAACTCTTTAGGTGTTTCACAGGAATAGCAGCAAAGTGAAGGAGGAAATTCAAAATCTCAATATTTTTACACTTGCATGTTCTTGTAGACCCAGTTTTTGAATTTTTACAAGGGGTAATAGGAGAAAGAGCCCCCCAAAATTTGTAGCCCAATTTCTCTCGAGTAAGGAAATACCTCATATGTGTATGTTAAACCCCACTGGCACTTGACAGATCTTTGGAACAGTGGGCTGTACAAATGAAAAATTTTCATTTTTCATTTTCACAGACCACTGCTCAAAAAATCTATCAAACACCTGTGAGGTGTAAATTCTCACTGCACCTCTTATTAGGGGTGTAGTTTCCAAAATGGGGTCAGATGTAGGGGGGGGGTCACTGTTCCGGCACCATGGAGGCCTAAACGCACATGGCCTTCAATTTCAGCCAGATTCTCTCTCCAAAAGCCCAATGGCGCTCCTTCTCTTCTGAGCCCTGTAGTTCACCCGCAGAGCACTTTACATCCACATGTGGGGTATTTTCTGACTCAGAAGAAATGGGGTTACAAATTTTGCAGGCTTTTTCTCCTATTACCCCTTGGGAAAATGATAAAATTGGGGTAACATCTGCATTTTAGTAAAAAAATGTTTAATTTTTTTTATTTTCACCTCCAATTTGTCAAACACTTGTGGGATGTTAAGGCTCACTATACCCCTTGTTACTTTACGTGAGGGATGTAGTTTTCAAAATGGGGTCACATGTGGTTTTTTTTTATGTTTATGTCAGAACTGCTGTGACTTTAGGCCTCAAATGTATATGGTACACTCTCCCTTCTGAGCCATGTTATGCGCCTGCAGAGCACTTTGCGTCAAAATATACAATTCCCTTACGTCCTAACCAGCAGCACAAGTGGGGTGTTCTGCCCCTGTGAAGCTGGCAGGACGGTGGAATTTTTAATTCCGCCCAAGTAATTAAACATTTAATTAGTACCCCATATAAGGCCTCCTCCCTTAGGCCACATAGCTTTTTTTCTGTCCTGTGCGGACAGCAGGACGGTGCAGGCTCTGCTGCTTTTTAGCAGAGCCTGCATGGATCCCTCTCCCTTCCCAAGTCTTAGGGGAGAGTTTTTTTTTATATATATATGTTTTCTTATCTTTTTCTACTGCGGGACAGCGTTCTGTCCCAAGCTCAGCGGTCCGCGACTTCGGTCTCTGACCGAAGTTGCGAGAGTGGCGTGAGCAGCTCTGTGCGCCCCTCCTAACTGTTAGGGGTCCGCTGATGCCTCACTGTTTGGGCTAAGTCCGCCCTTACCTTATTTGGCAGCGCTGTCTGTGTCGCCCCATCTCTGCGGCAGCTCTGTGGACCGGAAGTGCGTCGTCTGACGACTTCCGGTCCGGCGTCTGCGCTTCTAGCGCAGATTACCTTAATTTCTAGGATTTTTCGCAAATCCTGTTGTGCATGTGCCCCTTCCAAGGGTGGGAAGGATCACATCCTGTATAATCTGCATTTCTCCATGAATTGGATGTTTTGTTCGGTATTGTACATCACATCCTGTAGGGGCCGGGGCTTAACTTAAATCTAGGCGCCCATTCCCCTATAAAAAGCAGCTGGACCTTTAGTGTGTCTCTTGCTGCTACCCTAGCTGGAGTACTTGCACTGGTTAAACCTCTGCTATACCTTGAGTGTTCTTTGCTAGAGCAAAACTATTTACCTAATAGGTATTTATTTGTAGGTTGCGCTGCAACAGGGTTAGGTAGAATTGTTTCTAACCCTTTGATTTCTTTTCTCTTAGACAATGTCTACTCCTTCCTTGAGTGATCATTTGTCTGGAGGTCGCAAATCCGCCTCTAAGAAGTGTCATTTGACATGTGCTGATTGCGGCACCCCGCTACCGGATGCCTATGAGTATAATAGGTGTCCTGGGTGTCGTCCACCTGCTAACCCTGCGGAGCCCACTGTCCATGACATGTTTGTATGGATGAAAGAGTTTATGGGCAATTCTATCTCAGAAATAAAGAGTTCCTTAGCTCCCAAAAGGCCTAGAACCTCATCTAGCCCTCCTTCGGTTGTAGAAGACCCCGCCATGTCAGTGGGAGATCAGTCGGAGCTATCTGTAGAAGAAGTAGTCTCTCAACCACTTTTTCCAATAGAGAAAATTCAGAGATTACTTAGATCCATCCGGTCAGGGGACCAGGATGTTGATCAGGGGGAAGCCTCAACATCCACCGCTAGGGAACCTTGGGTTTTCAAGGTAGATGATACCCTCAGTGTACCCATTGCCGGAGGCTGAATTAGATTCCTGGGTCCCTCCACCTAAGGTCGACATGGCGGTCAATAGACTATCTAGGAGGGTCCTTGTTCCAGCGGACGATGGAAGCAACCTTCAGGATCCCCTTGATAGAAAGGTGGACTCATTATTGAGGCGCAGTTACACTGCGGCTTCAGCTTCTGCTACTGTGGCTATCGCTTCTAACGAAGTTGCTGAATTCGTGAAGGATAGAGTTCTTCGGATCCAGTCCGAGATTGAGGGAAATGTTGCCAGGGAAGATATCCTGGACAGTTTTAAAACACTGCTTCTAGGAGTGGACTTTCTCTGTGAATCGACCCAACAGCACCTCAAGCTTGCGGCCAAGTCTATGGGA